>NC_134497.1:30696729-30851729 GCF_040206685.1 Ascaphus truei | reverse complement strand
ATTTGTCCGTGTGGGTTGGGAAATGAGTTGCGATAGGTTAAGCGATTTAATTTGTGTGTGGATTTTGTGGTTTTTAGAGTCAAGCCAATTGACGTTGAAATCCCCAAGAACTAGCAGCTCAGTCTTATCATTCAGAGAGGAAATGGAGCCAAGAAACTGGGTGATATCAGTCAGAGATTGTAGGGGGGCTTTAGGGGGGTGGTAGATGCCAGCAAGCAAGATGGGCTTAGTAAAGGGGAGGCATATTCTGCCAACTAGGATTTCAAAAGAGGGTGGGCTTGGGGGGCAATTTAACAGTGTAAATTGTAAGGTGTCTGCAATATAAAATAACACCCCTCCTCATCTCTTTGACCTATATCTCCTGGAAATGGAGTATCCCTGAATGGCAATATTTGCATCAGTAGTTTTAGTGGTTAGCCATGTTTCTGTAAGAACGATGGCTTTTTGTTTATGCATAAGGCACCATGCCCTTAGTTCATCCAGTTTGGGCAGCAGACTCCGGATATTTATATGGGCGAGAGATAGCCCTTTTTGGAATTTGAAGGGGGTATTCTCAGGGGTATGGGACAGAGTTGAAGTGGGAGGGCTTGGGTTAGATTCAATATCACCTGCTAAAGAGAGTAATAGTATGAGTAGAAATTTGAGTAGTTGCTTGCAAGTTGTAACTTTATGATTTTTGCCAATTGAGTGTGCGGTGGTTGGTGTGCTGGTTTTCAGGGTTCTCCACCAACATTCAGTAGATAGTGCAAAGCTTTTGAGTGATCCAGGGTGCATGGTGATGTTGGGCGTGGGCCAGGAGGGGGGAGTATGTAGTGGATAGAGAGAGTAACATTTCAATGAGGCCACGAGAAAGAACAAAGTGGAGGTAAAAAGCAGGTTCATTATGCCAGAGGTAGGTAATGCTGCATGGAGCTGTTTTGAGCCAAGTGTGTATGTGCGCAGACTAAACAGCAGGGATCATAGTGTGGTCAGAATAGCTCACTGTTTGTTGCCATGTGTAGAAGAGTTTGCAGAAGGATGCAGTCCCCAGTCACATCTAGTTAAACTATAGTCTAACTATATATTCTCACTTAAAAGCTCACTTTAAAATGCCTCTGTAACAGGGGAGTTATCCCAGTTCACTAAATGTGCCTCTAATCCAGCAGCGTGGTGGTTAACTGCTGGTAGTCAATTAACCAACACCACCTGGCTGATTAGGCTCCTTAGAAAAGCCTGCCCTTGAAACAGGAAGGGAGATTGTTCCTGAGTCTCACAAGTTGTGGGACTGACCATAGGGACAGATGTCTTGAGCCTGTCAGAAGAAATAGCACGCTGTCTGCAAGACACAGGGGAAATAACCTCTAAACCTGAATGCTGACATAGCCTGAGGAAAAAGGCTGCAACCCAGGAACAGAGAAGACTTTCACTCCAACTACAAGAAACAGATAAGACTTTCCTTTATAAGAGTTTTGGTATATATGCAAATATCAAGATATATGTTTGGGGCTAGGAGACATGCTTATCTAAAGGGAGTTGTGGACTGCATAAGTTTCACTAGAAATACTCCCAAGTGGAACAGAAGCTTTGTTTGACCCGTTATTTGCATATGTTTGGATGATTTTCTTATGTTAAAGAAACAGGCGCAATAAAAGCCTTATTTAATTTCACCTTACAAAACTCTCTATTTGATACCTCTGTGCACGTCCTCCTACAGCCTCACTATATCATGCCAATGCAGTCCCTGCTAATGCATGGGGGGTATTGGTTTTATACAGCTAAAACAGTCACATGACCCTCCCCCTCCCCAATAAATCAGCTTGTTCCAGTTGGCCAATTAGCAGTACACAGTTAAGAGAAAAAAAAACAAAACCTTTTGATATTCAAACATACCAAATTATCAATACTAAAGGCCGCTGGGCAAATCTTTTAAAACAGGACTTGCAGATCAGGGACATACCAAACTATCAATACTAATATATAAATATATATATATATATATATAGAGAGAGAGAGAGAGAAGAATGACCTAGACGCAAATATGCAGGGAAAGAATAAAAGAGAAAAACATCATAGGGCTGTATATCTGAGCAATTCAGGGGTTAGGTGGTAAGATATGCACTTACACTTAATTCGGCAAATATCAGCCTTTAATCCCCAGTGGGACTCAGGAACTCTGCTTCCAGTGGTGATCTTTAAATAATATATAAATAATATATATATACAGTAGAGGCAACGCTTATTCTAACATTTGCCTTAAACTAGCCGGGTTACATTCAGGGTATGTGCTGGGTATGTTCTGGGCTAGTTTGAGGCACGTTTAAGGCATTTCTGCATTGACTAACGACCCATAGGATTAACACAGCAGGGATCCCTGGCAGTCCAATTCAGTTTGAATGGGACTGCCAGGGACCCCCGCTGTTAATCTGATAGGCCATTAATCAATGCAAAAATGCTGGGGCTAGTTTAAGGAAATGTATTCAGAATGTACCTGGGTGTACCTGGGTCTTTTGGGGAATTGCCACTGGTTTTTGTTAGACTAATCGCTGCCTCTACTGTATGTAGCCAGGTCCCCTCTGGCACAACGTGTTCCCTTTTTGTCTCTCCCCTCCCCTCCGTTTGCGTGGGGGCGAGCGTATCACCGGAGGCTCCGGTAGCTCTGTTTACAGGGGGCCGCCATCTTGCGCGAGGTTTGCACATGTTAAAAGGCTCTACAAGGGCCTACAGCTCCCAGCAGGCACAAGGGCATGTGACACCAGGGAGCCAATCGCTCAAAGATCTCCTGCAGAGGCAGTTACATTCCATGCGCTTAAACCAGGAAGGCAGTAGGAGCTGGGACACAGATAGGGGAAGGTGTGTAGGTGCAGGGGTCTGTGACCCTCTACACTAGGCCAGAGAGCCCCAATAGGCCCCAGCTAGGCCCAACTCACCCTAAGATTGTGGGTGCTTTGGGGAAAGGCCCCATTAGGTAGGGACCCTGCATTTACTGGTTAGTGAGCTCAGGGCCACAGCGGTTTCATTGAGCATCCTGCTACTCATAGTCTGGGATCAGACTAACGGGCAAAAATAGCGATTATCACCGCGGTGGTCACTCCAGTGGGAGGCATCCTGTCAGTGGAGCATATCGTTGAATCGGCAGATCCCCTTGATTCTCTACATCAGCGCACCTGTGGACACACCCGGCAGGTACCTTATCACCAAAGTGCACCAACATACTGTACAGTAAGGCGCTGATCCCGCCTAGAGGGGTGGATATACTTTGGGGACACTCAGTGGGAAAAGTGACCAAGGGGACTTGTCTGGTACTGATGACACGGTGTGGGGGTACACAGTAGTGGGACAGTGCCCTGTGCAGTGAGGTATAGCTGTAACCAGTAGAGTTATTATTCCACCTATGCTGTCTATGGTTAAGTGTCACAGTAAAGGTTATTGTTATAATCTGTGGATTGTTATTATTGGTTCCTGCTCGGGGTTGTCTCATCTAATTGGGATCCCATGCAAGTGGATGCACTGCCACTCAGTATATCTATTATTACCCCAGGTTCCCAGTGGCGGAGGCTCACATCTCTGTGAGCCAACAGGTAATGCCAGCATCAGTAGACCCTGCACACTAGAGGGAAAGAGGGTATATATATGTGTGTGTGTGTGTGTGTGTGTGTGTGTGTGTGTGTGTGTGTGTGTGTGTGTGTGTGTGTGTGTGTGTGTGTGTGTGTGTGTGTGTGTGTGTATAGGCTAGGGGTAGGAGGTGAGTGTGCAGGGGTCAGTGACCCACTGCACTAGGCCAGTAATCCCCATAGGCCCCAGATATGCCCTGAGACACCCTCTAGCTTGTGGCTGCTGTAGGGACAGACCCCATGATAGGGAACCTGCCCCAGAGCTCGCCCCTCCCCACCTTTTTAACTTGGGAGGTTCTAGCAACTTGCTGAAATGGACAGGACTCACAGCAGTTCCTTCCCCTCATACAGAGGTAACAGGAAGGGTTCCCAGTTTTAGTGTTAGGACCTGCATTTTTGTTTTACCTTGATGTTGGTATGCAGGCTTACGACGCTTTGGCCAAAGGGTTTAACTAAATAACCAAGTTATTACTATTATTATTCAAGTATTTATACTTTATACTTATTACCATATATGTTTTGTCAATTTGATGTAGCAATGGGCACCCGTGTCTTCTGTTGTACGTATACATTTGCCACACTCAGTAGCACTCATTTTGGTATAAATATATATTCATGATGTGGTGGATGTAGGAGTTTGAGCTATCTGGGAATGTGTGTTCATTAATTTCTGACTGGTAACAGTCTCTGGAGGTTAGGTGGCACCTCCCCCTGAGCTCGCCCCTCCCCACCTTTTTATCTTGGGAGGTTCGAGCAACTTGCTGAAATGGACAGGACTCACAGCAGTTCCTTCCCCTCATACAGAGGTAACAGGAAGGGTTCACAGTTTTAGTGTTAGGACCTGCATTTTTGGTTTACCTTGACGTTAGTATGCAGGATTACGACGCTTTGGCCAAAGGGTTTAACGTTTGAATATTATTATTCAAGTATTTATACTTTATACTTATTACCATATATGTTTTGTCAATTTGATGTAGCATTGGGCACCCGTGTCTTCTGTTGTACGTATACATTTGCCACGCTCAGTAGCACTCATTTTGGCATAAATATATATTCATGATGTGGTGGATGTAGGAGTTTGAGCTATCTGGGAATGTGTGTTAAATATATATATGTGTGTGTGTGTATATATATGCTAGAGGTCGGAGGTGAGTGTGCAGGGGACAGTGACCTACTGCACTAGGCCAGTAATCCCTATAGGCCCCAGATATGCCCTGAGACACCCTCTAGCTTGTGGCTGCTATAGGGACAGACCCCATGATAGGGAACCTGCCCCATTAGAGCTGCATAGCAAGTGAGGGACACAGTGGACGCTTCAGACCCTGAGAGAGATAGAGGTCTGGGACAAGGCCTACTCCACAGAGAGAGAGAGACACTATCTTCAGGGTGGGATCGCCCCTGACGGACCATAACTCCGGTGGAATCCAGGACGTCGCGGTGGATATCGTGGATCGGCAGATCCTTTTTTAAGTTGTTTGCGGGGCCAGGTGTAGGAGCACCCGGCAGGTACCTTAATAAAGTGCACCACCATATCATTCAGTACGGCACTGATCACACCTAAGGGAGTGGGGGGTCATACTTGGGGACAATTAAGTGTTAGAGTGGCCAAGGGCCTCAGACATTACTGTGGACATGGTGTGGGGAACACGGTGGAGGGTTACGCCTTGCGCGGTACGTGGGCAGTTGTGTTATTAGTAGCCATATTAGAGTATGAGATATATGCTGAAAGTAAAGGTATTGTTGTTGTGAGGATTCACCATCCTGGCGGTCGCAGACCGTCTCCTCACCCCAAGAAGCCTTCCGTGACAGATACCCAGGATGCGCGGTTTCGTGGTCCCAGTAAGCGCGCACGGACCTTGTGGACTCTGATCAACCACCCGCAGATTCGGATCCCGCCCCCATCTCTGTCACACGACGTGTACGTTCGGCCAGCCTCCCTGAATACATGCGAATCAAGCTCTGCCCCCGGTGTGGGGAAAGTCTGGACCGCCGTGGGAATGACGCACGTTCTCGGCTCCACCCCTTGGCCTCTGTGGTGCGCGCGGGTCAGCGTGCGACTGGTCCCACCCCCTCTTGTCCCAGCAATCAGCGTGGGAGTGACTCGCGCTCTAAACTCCACCCCCTAGCCTCCGTGATGTGTGCGGGTCAGCGCGCGAGCAGTTCCACCCTCCAACCCCGATTAAGCTGCATCATAGGGCACACCTGTGTTCACCAGCAGCCAATCGCCTTTCACTTCCTGGTTCCGCTCTTACTGGCTATTGGAGGCTCCTCCTATTTATACCCTCAGTCTGCTACCATTCCTTGCCGAGCATAGTCATTGTGACACCGTGCCTTGCCACATCCTTGTTCCTGTATCCTTGCTTTGCCTTGTCTACTGTTGCCTGAACCCTGCTAGCACCTTGGACTCCGCTTCTCTCCACTCCTGATCCGGCTTGTATGACCATTCTCCTGTCTCCAGTCCTGACCTTGGCTAAGTACTCCAACGATCCAACATTCTCCAATCCTGAACCTGGCTACTAACTACGACGATCCGAAGCTCTCCGCTCCTAAAACTGGCAAGTACCTTAACCATTCTCCAATATATAACCCTGACCTGGCTTGAATGACTACTCTACATCCTAGACGCGCCCGCGTGGCTGTGGGTTGGCATTATCCAATCCCCTACCTCAGCACCGCGGTCGCGCTTCATTTGTGGTGAGCTACGCGTTACAGTTGTGTTATACCAAGTGTGTGATTATTGTGTCCTGTGGAGGGGCGCCTCCCACTTCGGTGGGATCCCTCTCAGGTGGAGGCGCTGCACCAGAGTTGTAAGTACATCACCCCAGGCTCCCCGTGGCAGAGGTTTAGGCTCCTGTGAGCCAACAGTTGTAAGACAGCATTAGTAGTTCTGTGTTCAGGGGGAAAGAGTGCTACATTTGGAGGCGCTGCTGAGATCTCAGACCTGGGGTAACCCTACTCATCCGTCAATTCAGTTAGACAAAATGTTCTCCCCATCCAAGCAACAGGTTCGCGATTGGGCCTTGGAACACCAGGAATCGCCCCGCCACATGGTCGCGGTGGGGGATGTGCCCTTTGACGTCACCCTGCAAGAAGTCATAAACCAACTTAGGCCACTGCCCAGGGTTTTGCAAAGGTACGACAGATAGGTCAGAAGGGGAACCCCACTTTCCACTGGTACATCATCATACTAGCAACCCGCCACGAGGTACATGAAGATGACACTCCGAGGGCCCTACACTTCCCTGGAGCTCTGCCGCCGGGCTGTCCTGTAATTTTTCCTGAATTGTCCCTGCCAGTAGCCAGTTCTGGCCCTGAACGCCCCCTACACCATACCGTATCAAGCGGAAACCCCACGTCCCTCCCACACCCCTGGGCAGTACGACGCATTACTCACAGGGTGCTCTTTACTGTATTCTGACTTTCTCCTTCCCCGTGGGATCTTTAGTCCCACCACACAGCAAGAAACCCCTCTACGATCGGAGGCCCAGCGACCATCATACCCTCCCAGAGTACCGGGCAAGTCTAGAACTCACCCCTAACACTAGACCTGACTCTCATTCCATCCTGTCCCCAGAGAATGCAGCCGTAGGGACTCCCTTACCACAACTAGTGGAAGCTTTAACCCTGGCATCCCAAGCACAAAATTATAGGAAACTGAAGGCGTTCTCTGGGGCGGTTCCTATCCCTGTGGGCGAAGAAGGAATCGAGTCCTGGAGGGAACACACCCTCAAGGTGATCGACGAATGGCCCTGCTCTGAGGCGGTAAGGCGACAGAGGATCATGAAGAGCCTCCGACCTCCGGCATCCACCATGGTCAGTGCGCAACGCAACCAGGACACCGATCTCTCAGCTCACCAGATGATGGAGCTGTTGGTACAGATCTATGGCAAGGATGAATATGAAAGTGAGCTGTGGTTCAAATATTACGGTCTCAGGCAACAAGATAAAGAAGATCTATCCGATTTCCTTCAACGGATTCAACTGGTACTTTGGAAATTGTGAACTCGCGACCTCATCCCTGCATTGACGATGGATGAATACAGGCGTGAGCAATTTCTTCGAGGGGCCATTCCCACTCATCACATAGTGATTATGATTCGGTGCTCTCTATTAAAGGGACCTCCACCTACATTCATGGACATCTTGGGCTTAGTCAAGGGGCATGAAGCATACATAAGGCTACATATGTCCCCGAAGGTCAAAGAACTTCTCAAGAGTGACATGCAGGGAGCATCCACTTTAAGGGTCAAGAAACCTGCCAAAGAGGAAGAGGCGCCACCCAAGCTACCCTCCGTTGATCCCAAGGATGTTTTCTGCTATGGCTGTGGACAGAAGGGCCATCTCTACAGGGAATGTGCAGAGAAGGAAGACCAGAAGAAAACCCTACCAGTAGAAGAAGTTCAGCTAGGTAAATGATCTGCCACGTACAGATCGCAGAGGCCAAGCCATGCAAAGTCTCTCCTGAGTCTTCTGAAGCCCCAGGAGTAGGAAACTGCCCGGCGCTTCCTTAATACAGTGCCACAGCACCACCCAGTGGTGAAAAAATATAACAAGCAAATGCAAGAAAGGGAAAATATGCAATATAAATAAGGTAACAACAGTAAAATATATATAATCAAAGGACCACTCAACCTTAAGAGGAAAAAGCCACAATCCTCTAGAGAACAGAAAACGCAAGGGATGAGGGAGTGTGTCCTAGATTCGACCAATGGTGTTCTGCAGCAGCTTCAGATGATGAACTGCCTGGTAGCCAAGCTAGAGCTGGTGGGGAAGAAAAACTTTAGGAGACAAAGAAGGGGCTGATGGTGTAGTAATATAAAACACCTTTAATAAATGACACATAAAAAAGACCCCCTTAGGGCGTACTCACACTCTGTACTGCCACTCAGGGCACATAAGGGTTTCTTTACAGCCAATGCTGTCCGGTGTACGACTCCTCCGTCTCTGGCAGTCTCTGACGGTCCCCACAGGCGGCCGCTGGGGTTCTCGTGCAGTTTAACTGGAGTCGGCGTCTGGCGTCACGATCAACCAGGAACGGATTGCCTCCTCCTCCTCTTCCACTCAACACGTTTTGCAAGATAGGGTTAACTTGCTTCGTCTTAGAATCGATGTATTGCAGATGGTTGAAGATGGACGGGCGGGAGTGCGGTGGCAGCGGCAGGACAGGTCCCAAGTCTGCAGGTGAATGAAGATAAGAAGACAGCGGGTGTGCGATGGCGGAGGCGGCTAATAGATCATAATAGCAGGAGCAGAACGGCGTAGGGGAACGGCTTGGGAGGTGCACACTGTAACACCGGAAGTTGATCGGTGTCTGACTTCCGGTTACAGTGTGCACCTCCCAAGCCATTCCACTATGCAGAGATAGACAAGAAAAAAAGCGCAAAACGCAAATCCCCTATGCCGCCCTGCTCCTGCTCAGCATGCCCGCTGTCTTCTTATCGTCATTCACTTGCAGACTTTGGACCTGTCCTGCTGCCGCACACCCACCAGCAGTCCATCTTCAACCATCTGCAAACGTGGGTCCTCTCCTGCCGCCGCCGCCCGCTTCATCCTCTGCTGACATGGGACCTCTACTGAAACATGGTCAGTGAAAAAGTAATGTTCCTCGATTGTAAGGGCCAAATCGATGGTGCGTCTTACAATTAAAGGCGTCTTACAATTGAGGAAATACGGTATATGTTAAGAATATTTCCCCATTCTCGATGGATTTTGATGCAGGACAGAGTTTGGCCCGTATATATCTGGTCAGCCATGTGGAAACAATGTCACAGGTGAACACCGCTGCGTTGGGTGAGCAGTCAACTGACCAGAATTTCAACTTCGGAGATTCGATGCTGCCAACTGAATGGAAAGACCGACTGACAGCCAAGTTGACCGAAAGATGGGCTATGTTTTCCATGAGCGAGATGGATGTGGGTTGCAGTCGCAGGGCCTGACACACCATTAGACTGAGTGATGCTACTCCTTTCCGTGAACTCTTTCGGCACATTGCCCCGAGGGATGTGGACGATGTAAGGAACGTCCTGCAAGAGAGGGATAAGGGAATACCATGGGAAAAAAACCAGAGCACAGCTTCCCAAATGAACTGGTAGATACAGGACTTAAAGAAAAAAGTTTATTGATTTAAAAACAAGTACATGGGTAGTCCTGGCAGGTACTCTGACGCGTTTCACGCACAAGGCGCTTTGTCAAAGAGTAATCTGCCAGGATAGGGATCAACACTTATAATGGGTAACTCACAGCTGTTGCAAATTAATTAAGTAAATGAGTACACCTACTAGGTTTTAACTAAGCTCCAATGGCAGCCCTAGCTGCTAATGAAGCAAATCTCTCATATAAAATATATAAGAACTAACAACGATAAAAACAAACAACGTTGAATCACAAAAATAAACTAAAAACAAAAATACAAAACAAAATAAACATTAACATATCACATATAACTAAGTCAAAACTAGCATATACAAGAAAGAAAAACTATTTCATATTGATGAACAACTAATAACCTCTTAAGTTCATAATACCTCATAATTGAACAGCAATATTGCATATTCCCTATTCCCAAGAGGCTGTACATAGGACATATACATATGGTAGTGTCAATCACAGTAAACGGGTTAAAAAAAGCTTCACATGTTTTTGGTGAACAACAGGATATCACTTGTGATGAACCCTCAGATCTGACTAATCCCTTTGTCAGACTAGAAAAATTATTAGTACAAGATATAAGACTCTGGTGGGACATTACCACGCTTGAAAACTATATAAGTACTAATAGAATCCCTAGAGGACTTCGGGTCGAAAAGGTTCCAACTTTTGGTTTTGCGAATAAACAATTTGAGCAAGATTGGATTAAGATCTTAAAGTTATCTTAAACACTGAAATTACAGCTTTTCAGAATAAATTACAACCTTTTGAAACAATGGAGCAATTCATCAAAAATGATGTAACGCTATTAGAAAATCTTGAAGCTATTGAAGAAGGGATAAGTGATAAGAAGCAACAAAAATTTGAGAGGGATAAAGCTGATTATATCAAAGGTCATGTATATTGCTGGCAAAAACCATCTCAGAGGGATACATCACAATCTAGAACACCCAAAAAATGTAATGCTCATAAAGAGGGACAAAGATAGGATCATCGCACACCGAATAAATCAATATTAAAAACCAGGCGAACAGAAACTTCAAGCTTTGATTCTGATCATTCAGAAAATTATGCTAGGGCACGTTCAGTCTCCTTTGAAAGATCAGATGAATATGGGAGGGATCATTGTACTACATCTAGAACTGATACTAGACCATCTACTTCTACAGCTCTTCTTTTTTCCAGACCCCTTAAATCTCCCTCACAGGCTGTCTCTAATACGGGTTTAAAAAAACTAAAAGAACACGAAGATCAAAGAGGAAACGGGGAAGCACGGGGCAGAACAAAAAGGAAGAAATACACTTAAATTATTCAATTGACAATGTGGTTAATTTGTCTGGGATTGAATTGACCATTGATCAACTATCCCTGTTGAAGAGAGGTCTAGGATTTGCACCGACACAGAATTTTCAACTATTCCAGACTGTTATTGATTTGCAGAAATTTACTCGCAAGTTATCCCTTAAGAAATTCTTTACATCTAGAGGAGCAACGCCCCTAACCAATGTACAAGCCAATGTTCCGGTGACGGATATTCTATAACCTGAGAATGCTGTGAGATTTAACTTTCAGGAACAATGTCTTTTATCAGATATGGATGACATTCTTGAACAACAGGGGGAACCTCTGAACACGTTTTCTCAACCTTTTTTCCGACATCAAGACACGGGTCTGAGAAATAAATTGATTTTTTGCCCCAGTTCTAGTAGGGGCCCTTATATTACCACTTTTGAGAAATTCGTTGAGCGGGACATACGTTTATTGGTGAATGGTTTTCCTTTTGCTAATGTTATCTCTAATAATCTTACTATTTCAGAGGTTCAACAATTAGATATTCTGATGAAGGATGATAGATTTGTCTTTAAACATGCTGATTAAGGAGGGGCCCTTGTGGTCTTGTCAGCCAATCAGTATAGAAACGAGGCATATAGACAGTTAAATGATGTCTCTCTTTATCAACGTCTTAAAGGTGATCCCACAAATGCCTTTAAAGGTCAACTTTTGGAACTTCTGGATATGGGTAAAATTGTTGAGGTTATTAATCAGGAACAGAGAGGAAAAGTAGAGCACTGCTAGTAAAATAAGAAAAAGGGCCAGTAGCAAAATGATTATTTATTAGGCATATAAGCCAAAAAAGGGGACAAACACACTAACGTTTAAAAACTCTGACGCGTTTCCCGCCGTGGAGGCGCTTTATCAAAGAGTACTTTGGGCTCCACTCACATCGGATTATATAATGGTCAGAGGTAAGTATACACCCACAATTAGGTAAAGGTTAATGATATATGCAATCAGCTGAATCCTCATGCAAGTTGGAGGAGCGCCCTAGCCTCTGCACATGATATAAATCCGGTGGAGTGAAACAATCTATCACAATCAACATATAAACATTTATTTTAAAAAACAGGCAAAAGACTAATGTCTATACAAAAACAAAACAGTGTCCAAAAAAGTCATAGATCAATGAATGAAGAATGCTATATCGACCAATAATGTGTCTAAATATATAAGAAAATATATATGTGTAAAACATGATAATTATAAAATAATTAATCAGTGCCTTAATTAAAGGAAAATTGATGTAAGTGTAACATGTTGAGTGCTAAATAAAGAACACATGTATGTACTGCTGCGACACACTTTATTCGAGCAAATACCCAGTATGTACCTGGCAGATACCTGGAATGCGCCGCTCCTCACCTCAGACAAGCCCCGTTGCGTTTGCCTTCCCAGCCATGGTTCATGCCTGGCTGACGGGCGGCTGATCTGTTAAATGATAATGATTAGGATTTAATAGGCTGCAATGCTTCGCGTGTCTACCAGATGGCATAAATTCATGAATTGTAATGCAGTATATATATATATATACTGTGCAGTATTGCAGCCAGCGGGAATAAAATGCTTCAATCCCTGCCTGGAAAATAACGCAATGCACTCGGGCAGAAAACAGTCACAAACCTCAATACACCCGAGTATACCCGAATTCGTGGGACTAGCCGAGCTCGAATAAAGTGTGTCGCCAGTGTATATGTGTAATGAATGTAATAATAAAAAATAATAAATTATATAAAATGAGTATTATGTGTATAATAGATATATGTGAAATGAAAAAACCTTAACTAATAGACAGTAGTCTTAAGAATAGATAACAAAAATGTGTAAGCTAAAACCAAAAAATAATTAAAAAACCCTAATCTAACATATAATGTATAATATAATAGTCACCAAATAGGTTGTGGAATAGTATCAAAAATGAACAACAAATTCTAAAGAGTATATGTCATGAAAAAATAAAGTAATATATATGCAAATAAAAAGAATATATATGATAAGTTATAGTATAAAGAATATGTATATTGGTAGAGATATTAATCTACCAATTGAACCACACATGAATTGATATCATAATATGGTGACATATTTTAAAGCATGAATTCAAAGCAGTAAATGGTAAAGGATATATAATGCAACTATATAAACAGTTTATACAAATATAATAATTTTCAATGAAAGCATAATAATAAAGTATTTGAATAAACAAATCTAAAAAACAAATCTTCAAACAAGTATATGAAAACATGTACATTAAATAAATACATGTAAACCAATAATAAGTATAAATCACAAAGAAAACAAGAACTATTATATACACATGATGTTATAAAAAATGCTTTAGTTCCCAATCAATATTGATGCCTGAGGGTTGCATAGTATCTAAGCTGTAAATCCAGAACATTTCTTTTCTGTTCAGTATGCCCAATCTATCTCCTCCCCTGGTTGGGGCATGTATGTGGTCTATTCCTGTAAATGAGAAGTTTTTGATAGTACCCTGTGGGCAGTTTGTAAAATGTCTTGAGACTGGGTGTGTTAGATCTTTTTTATTTATTGCATGGACATGTTCCATGATTCTGTTCTTTAGGGGTCGTATGGTACGACCCACATAACCTTTCTCACACCCACATCTCAAGAGATATACAGTGTAACTTGAGTTACAATTAATAAAGGTATGTATAATTTGCTCTTTCTTGGGATTTATACAATTGAGTTTTTTTATTTTTCTAGCAAACTTACAAATCCCGCAATGTCCACATGGGAAAAAACCTTTTGGTATAGTCGTGATCCTGTTATGATTTGTTTTTGAATCAAACAGACTAGGGGAAAGGAATGTGCCCAACGATTTAGCCTTCCTAAAAACCAATTTTGGCTTGTTCTCAAGGATTGGGGTCAAATCTTTATCCAATTTTAGAGTGTCCCAATGCTTATAAATGATGGAACGTATACGATCTGACTGCCTGCTCTGTTGGGTAATAAATAGTGGAGCTGTCACCCCATCTTGTTTGGATCTCTTTTTGGAAGATAATAGAAGGTCCCTTCTGTCTAAGCTTTTAACCATGTCTAAGCTTTTAACCATGTTATGGGCTTCTTTGATGTCATGCATCTTATAACCTCTAGATGAAAATCTTGTAATGAGATCATTCAATTGTATATCAAATGATTCTTTGGTCGAACACAACCTTTTTAATCTTGTAAATTGCCCCTTAAGAATGCCCTTTTTAAGAGACTTGGAATGATTACTGTCCGCTCTGAGGTAGGAATTTCGTGCATTAGATTTCCTATAAATATCAGTTTGGATGATATGGGTAAAATTGTTGAGGTTATTAATCACAAGGAGTTTGAGTTCTTCAACTGTCCGCATCCCATGGTACCCATATTTCACCATCTCCCAAAGATCCATAAATCGCTGGTCGACCCTCCTGGCCGACCCATAGTAGCGAGTATTGGATCTTTGGGAGATGGTTTATCGCGGTATGTTGGCAGCTTTTTACAGCCATAGGTATTTTAATTACCATCTTTCATTAAGGATACATCAGATCTTATTAGTTCTATACAGGATTTAAAATGGAAGCGAGAGTACCGGTGGGTTACATTGGATGTGACCTCCCTGTATGCCATTATTTCACATGAACATGGTATCACTGCAATACAACATTTTCTTAATTTATCTGGCTTTTCCATCACTTTATGTACTTTTTTATTAGAATCTATCACGTTTCTATTAACCCACAATTATTTTTTGTTTGATTCACGTTATTATTTACAAAAATCAGGCACAGCTATGGGTTCATCTTTTGCACTGTCGTACGCAAATCTTTTTATGGGACTTTGGGAGTCACAACACATTTATCACGATTCTAATTCATTTTGTAATCACATTATTTTTTATAGACGATTTATAGATGATCTTATTTTGGTGTGGGGTGGGGATTCTGATTCACTTATCACTTTTATTAACACTCTCAATATTAATGATTTAAATTTACATTTCACCTATACTCACAACATGCATCACATTGATTATTTTGGATATTACATTGTTCATAGATAATGAGAAAAACATACAAACTGATATTTATAGAAAGGCTCATTCTAAGAACTCACTCCATTGTGCGACAAGTTGTCTTCCCCGATCTCTGATTAGGAGTATCCCAAGGGCACAATTCATTAGACACAAGAGAATATGCTCTGACAATGAGACATTCATTTTGCAGTCTCGTATTATGGCAGAGAAATTTCTAGCAAGGGGTTATAAAGAAAAGGACATCATAACAGCATTTGAAAATGCAGACTCTATAGATAAAAGGGATATTATTAAGTATAAACACCCTAAGAAAAAACCATTACATAAATTTGATAATGACTTTTCATGTCCGTCATTTATTTCTACTTTTAGTAGACAATCACATTCTGTTAGAGAGATTTTTCTTAAACATTGGAAAATATTAACATTGGATAGGGACATTGCACCCATTATACAAGGAGGTCCTAGGTCTATATACAAAAAAGCGAAAACTTTGGGGTCTCATTGTAACGTATGTGCTTGCCACAAACAAGGAGGGACCCCGAAACTGAGGTGAGATGGGTAACAAACTGCACCCACAGCTACGGGGACACGCCTGAAAAGTGGAAAATAGGCGTCTGGAACCGTCTGGGAGTATAAGATAAAGTAAGATACTCGCCAGACGAGAAGGGAGATTCCAGAAGATAGGTGGTACCGAGAGCCTGGGGTCCAGAGCCGGGAGGTAGGTAGGAATCCGCAAACCGAGGTAAAAGGGTCGAGAAGTCCAGGAGGTCAGGATACAAGGCAGGAGACGAGAGTGGATCCACAGCCAGGCCGGTTCAGTACGCAAGGGGATCACTAAAAAGACAAAGAGACAAAGAGACAGAAACTGAGGTAGGCACGAGATAGGAAACGCTGGGGAAACCAGCGTAGCCGCTACAGCGCAGCGAAGTC
Source organism: Ascaphus truei (assembly GCF_040206685.1). Lineage (NCBI taxonomy): Eukaryota > Metazoa > Chordata > Amphibia > Anura > Ascaphidae > Ascaphus > Ascaphus truei. The sequence continues at coordinate 30,835,700 of NC_134497.1, read as the reverse complement.
TGCCAGGAACAAGGAAAGCAGCGCCGGGGCTGCTATGCAAGAAGGCCTTGGGATGCGACAGGAACTGAGGCAGACATGCCACAGGAAACGCTGGGGAAACCAGCGTAGCCGCTACAGCGCGGCGAAAGCGAAGTCTGCCAAGAACAAGGAAAGCAGCGCCGGGGCTGCTATGCAAGAAGGCCTTGGGATGCCGGGGACTGGAAGCAGGATACAAGGCACAAGGAGCCCAGCAGGTCAAACACGGAGTCCGTGACATGCACAGTTACTTGCCAGTTGAATTGCAAAATCTATGTCCAGCAACTTCCTGAGGGCAGGGCAGGCACTAAATAGCACAGGAGGCCAATCAGGCCAGAGCTGCACAGGAGGCAGCAGGAGGCAGGTGATTGCAGAAGCAGGGAATAGATTGTCTGGAACCTGCAAAGCTCCGGATGGAAGAGCTCCAGCCAAAGCCAGGAGTGGATTCCTGACACTCATCTTTCACCAAGCTTATTTAGTTCGGTCCCTCGAGGGTCTCAGGTGCGGAATATTCCAAAAGGTTTCTTTTCATGTGGGAGGTGTTCTGTTTGTATGTATGCCAAATCCATCAAAAATATTTCAAGTGGTTTTGATAACCTTCGGATTGGGAGTTTTATTAACTGTTATACCAGTCATGTTACATATCACCTACAATGTGGTTAGCATTTCTTGATCTAAGTGTACATGGTATATATTGTTATTGTTCATATTGGATCATATAGGTACTTAGTACTCACAATTAATTTGTCTTTATATAGATTTGTTTATTATTATATATAAAACTATTATTCACTACTACACATATTGATTTTTGATACTAATATTTAGTTTAATGTTATATACATATGCACTTTTTATGGAGTTTAACAATATAAGATTTAAATATGAATTTTGGGTATTAATATAGTTCTATAGTTTATAATTTTTGTAAGCTCTTTGGATTGATAAATATTTTTTCTCTAACTAATTGGATAGAATTATTAAAATGTATTTTTTAGTATAGAAGGATATAGATATGTTTCTTTTTCTGTTTTTCGTTTTGTTGCTTTTTTTGCCACTTTGTTACTGGTTTTGTATATAAATTGTTGATTATTTACATGATATGTCAGCATGCTTATATTTGCTTTTAATCATTCTATGTTTTGTATGTCTTTCTAAACATTTTGGCACAAGTTTGTATTGTATGTAGTCTCCAGTGATCCCTGTTGTGTGATTACCTGTATTGGGAGAAGTACTGGTATACCTTGAGAGGGGGAATCAATTCATTATACAGCAGGTGTACTTGATTTCACATACTCACTTAGCGCTACCAATGAGTGTCTGAGGATCACTATATAGGTTTCTGACAGGAATCAGCGTTCTCCACGCTCCCCACACAGAGCACCCCCTTCCCGCAGGGAGCCCCTGGACACACAAAACAAACCTGCCTTACCGGCCTCCACGGCTCCTCGCCCCTGCCGCCGTCGCGGGATCACTCCCCTCGGCGATTCCTCTGCTCAGCGCCGGGCGCATCCACGCCCTCCTGCATGCACACCTGCACCATCCACTGGCTCGGTTCACGCGCGTACACGAGTTACGGAGCACGCTCAGTCTCACACTCTTCTTCCCGTCCGCCGGACCTCAGGCTTCGCCCCCGCACACTGCACGGGCATACTCAGGTTACCAACAAGACTCACCTGGCCTGTTATGCCTGCACCAATCTGCAGTGTCTCCCTGTAGCTCTTCCTGTCCCGCCTCCGTTCCTAATTGGACCTTCCTGCTTTATCTAGCTCCTCTCTGCTCTCAGTCTTTGCTCGACATAGTCTCTGTATGGAAGTACTTCTGGATTCTCTCAGTGTTTTCACAGGTTCTGACGCAGCTCGTACGACTACCCCCTCTGGCTCTCGATCTCGGCACTCCTTGGATAACGCTCGCTCTGGTAACCCCCTGAACACGGCTTGGACTATGACCTTTCTCCACTCTCCACTCCCTGACTTCGGCAAGGCATCCTTCACTCTATCTCTACAACCGGTACCGGCAAGTATTGTCTACCTTACTACACCTGGCCTGGCAACGCTTCATACCACACTCCGGACACGCTCCCTTTGCTGCGGGAGCGTGTATTACCACTTCCCCCTTCAGCTCAGGAGATGGGTCTGGTCTGCGGGCAGCACCGGCGTAACATTATGTCGAGCCCACAAGACGCAGACCAGACCGAACTACAACAGTTTCTCTCTAATCTGCTTCAGCAAGAACAGGCCATGGCGGATCAAATTGTGGCACTTACACGCCAAGTTGCAGTACTCTCAGACAGGGCACCGACCGCGACCCCGCCAGATGTAAGCCCCCACTCCGCAAGCGCAGTTAGCAGCTCAGATGTAAGGATTCCTCCCCCCAAGCCTTATGCAGGTTAACCCGCAAAATTATAGGGGTTTCCTAAACCAGTGTGAGGTGCAGTTTGAAATGGCCCCCCATCTCTACAATACTGATCGCAAGAAGGTAGCCTCCTCACTGGCAGCGCCCTGGCTTGGGCTTCCCCGGTTTGGGAGCGACGTTCTGACCTTACCCAAGATTACCCAGCATTTAAAGCCGAGTTTCAACGAGTGTTCGATTCTCCCGCTCGTCGGAAGATGGCATCTGTTTCTCTCCTCCAGATCACTCAGGGACGGCGAATGGTGACACAGTATGCTGTGGAATTCCGGACTCTAGCAGCCGAGACTAACTGGGGACAAGAGGCTCTCGTCTCCGTATTCTGGCAAGGCCTGGCAGATCCCATCAAGGACGAACTCTCTCGCCAATCCAGGCCGGAGCAATTGGAGGTCCTCATTGATTTGGCTGTCCGAGTGGATCAACGTATCCAGGTACACCGCTCAGAGCGTCAGCGCACTCGCTTCCATAACTTTCAAGTTCCGTTCTCCAGTACTCCGAGCAACACTCCTGCTTCCCCAAGTGCTACCATACCTCTTTGTCCTGCACTGGAGTTGCCAGAGCCAATGCAATTGGGGGTACAACGCATCCGCACACCGATACGGCAGTTCCGCCACGCCGGGGGATTGTGTTTCTACTGCGGATCCATGGAACATCTGGTTCGGGAGTGTCCACTGTGTCCGGGAAACGGGAACACCCAGTGAGTACAGAGGGGCTCTCTCTGGGTGTAATGTCTCCACGGCCCCTTTCTAAAGGTGAACTCCCTAAGAAACTTACATTTCCAGTCTCCCTTTCAGGCGATAAGTTCAAGACTTCTACCACCTCTTTCATTGACTCAGGAGCTGGAGGAAACTTTGTGGATCTTGAATTCGCCAGGTTAAACCGCATACCACTCGTGAGAAAGAAGGTTCCCATCGCACTCGTCGGTATCGATGGACGTCCTCTTACCCCGGCCCACATCTCCTTAGAGACGGCTCCCTTGCTTCTGTCCTCACATCTGCACAAGGAGATCTTAGTTCTCAATGCCATTCACGCTCCTGGGATACCCATCACCCTTGGTCTTCCTTGGCTACAGCTTAACAATCCTCTCATTGACTGGACTTCCTCTGCTCCCATTTCCTGGAGGCCGAGGTCAGGCGAGACTCATCAACTGCTGGCCAATACCTCTGTTCCCGAAGTTATTCTACCTTCCGTTTATCATCAATTCCGGGACGTTTTCAATAAGGTACAGTCAGACCTCTTGCCGCCACACAGGACTTACAATTGTCCGATCGATCTAGTTCCAGGTTACTCCCTACCCAAAGAAAAAAGCCTGTCCTGCGCTTCAGTTATCAAGCAATGCACCGAACAGTGTCAATGTAGTCATGTGGGCTGGGTGTGAGGAAGCTGTGAACGACCCTAGAATTACCAGAGTAAGTGGAGAGGCAATAAAGTAATAACTCTTACCTTTATCTCCAGTCCGGTCTGGGTTCTGCTAACCTCTATCCTCCAGCTCCCGCGTGCTGCCTTCAATGGATGTAGATGAATTGGATGAGTTACGGGCGCAACTGCGCATGACAAACTCCACGAGGTCCCGGATGAATGCAAAAAACTTTATTGGCACATAGCAACACTAGGGCTACACCACGATCTCCCCCTCTACGCGTTTCACCCTCTGGGACGAAGCCCTATACCAGAGGGTGAAACGCGTAGAGGGGGAGATCGTGGTGTAGCCCTAGTGTAGCTATGTGCCAATAAAGTTTTTTGCATTCATCCGGTACCTCGTGGAGTTTGTCATGCGAAGTTGCGCCCAATTCATCTACTCCCTACCCAAGTCCAAGACCTATCCCTTGTCGTTACCAGAATCTCACGCTATGGATGAATATATCCAGGAGAATCTCAAGAAAGGCTTTATTCGTCACTCCAATTTCCCAGCAGGGGCTGGGTTTTTCTTCGTCAAGAAAAAAGACGGGTCGTTGAGGCCTTGCATCGACTACAGGGGTTTAAACCACATAACTATTAAAAATCGTTACCCCCTTCCCCTTATTACCGAACTGTTCGATAAATTACAGGGGGCCAAGATTTTTTCCAAGTTGGATCTACGTGGTGCCTATAACCTGGTGCGCCTAGGAAGGGGGATGAATGGAAGACGGCCTTCAACACGCGTAGTGGACACTACGAATATCTGGTAATGCCTTTCGGCTTATGTAATGCTCACGCTGTCTTCCAGGATTTCATCAACGACGTCTTTCGTAAGGTACTCAATATTTGTGTTATTGTATACTTGGATGATATCCTGATTTTTTCCAAAGATCTCCAGGACCGTATACGCCACACCTCCTACGTCCTTTCCCGTCTCCGTGAACACCATTTGTACGCCAAACTGGAGAAGTGCACCTTTCATCAGACCTCTACTCCGTTCCTGGGGTACATCATTTCCGATGAGGGGTTTATGATGGACTCCGGTAAACTTCAAGCAGTCACTGAATGGCCAAGACCCAACTCTCTCAAGGCCATACAACGTTTTTTAGGGTTCGCTAATTATTATCGTAAGTTTATACGGAGTTTTTCCACCATTGTGGCACCCCTTACTGCGCTCACCAAAAAAGGAGCTGATCCTTCTGCTTGGTCATCCGAGGCCATCTCCGCCTTCGAGACACTCAAGGAGGCTTTTATATCCGCACCTATTCTCCGTCATCCCAACATTGAACATCCCTTTGTCCTGGAGGTCGACGCTTCTGATTGCGGCGCTGGTGCCGTTCTTTCTCAGAGACCCACGCCCCAAGATAAGTTACATCCCTGTGCATATTTTTCCAAGAAATTCTCGTCTGCCGAGAGGAACTATGACGTGGGTAACAGGGAACTTCTAGCCGTGAAGATGGCTCTTCAAGAGTGGAGACCCCTGCTTGAGGGGTCGAAAGAGCCGTTTACTATTCTCACGGACCACAAGAACCTTCTTTACATAAAGAACGCCCAACGCCTTGGTCCACGACAGGCTCGTTGGGCGCTTTTTTTTTCTCGATTCGATTTTCACCTTTCCTACAGTATATCCCAGGGACCAAGAACGTAAAGGCAGACGCACTCTCCCGTATACATTCTTCTGAAGAGAGGCCAGAGGAACCTTTGGAGACTATCCTTCCGCATGAGAGGTTTCTCGCCATGTCTTCTTTCAAGAATCTTGACAAGATTTTGCACTCCCAGAGACGCATTCCCAAGGACTTGGTCGTTCCGACAACAAACTCTTTGTACCTTCCAAATTTGTTCCAGAGGTCCTGTCTTGGGGTCACTCCTCTAAATCTGCAGGTCATCCAGGTTTTAAGAAGACTACTGATCTCATTCGTCGGAATTTCTGGTGGCCTAGGATGTCTCAAGATATTCTGGAGTTTACCCGCGCCTGCCCCACGTGCGCTCAAAGCAAGACCCTCCATCAAAAGCCTCAGGGTTTTCTGTTACCCCTTCCAGTTCCTGACCACCCCTGGTCCCACATTTCGATGGACTTCATCGTGGAGTTGCCCAGGTCCAGAGGAATGAACACTATCTTGGTGATCGTGGACAGGTTCTCGAAGATGTCCCATTTCATTCCACTTAAAGGATTACCCACCTCCCCCGCCCTTGCTGATATCTTTACGGAGCAGATTTTCCAGATTCATGGGATCCCTTCGTCCATTGTTTCTGACAGAGGTTCTCAGTTCGTATCCAAATTTTGGAGAGCTTTCACGAAGAGATTGGGCATCTCTTCTTCTTTCTCTTCCGCCTATCATCCTCAGTCCAATGGACAAACGGAGAGAATCAATCAATCCCTGGAGAAGTATCTGAGATGTTTCATATCCGATTTCCAGGATGATTGGGCTCAACTCCTCTCTTGGGCAGAGTATGCCGTCAATTCTGCGAAAAACGGATCCACCCGGGAGTCGCCCTTCTTTATAAATTATGGGTTCCATCCTCCCTGTCTTCACATCCCCAACATCCCTTCTGGAGTACCAGCCATAGATGAACGCATTTCTTCCCTCCAAACTGCATTGTCCAGGATTCAGTCTACCCTTCTCAACTCCTCTCGCAGATCGAAACTACAGGCCGATCGTCATCGTCGTTCGGCGCCCAGTTACAAACCAGGGGATTTGGTATGGCTCTCCTCTAAGAATATCCACCTCAAGGTACCATCTCCTAAACTGGCACCTAAGTTCCTGGGTCCCTTCCCTATTTGCGAACAAATCAATCCTGTGGCATTCAGGCTCCAACTACCACCCAGTATGAAGATTCCCAATGTCTTTCATGTGTCCCTCTTAAAACCATTTATCTCCAGTCACTTCTTTCCGGATCAGACTCGTAAACCGGATCCCATTACTGTACAAAATAACGAGGAATATGAAGTTCACTCTTTTGGATTCTCGCCTATCCAGGGGTCAGCTCCAGTTCTTGGTGCAGTAGAAGGGCTTTGGCCCTGAAGAGAGATCCTGGGTACCTTCAAAGGACATTCATGCCCCGGCCCTTCTTAAGTCCTTCAGGAAAAAGTTTCCAGAGAAACCGTTCTTGGACCGTCCTGAGGCCGTTCCTGAAGAGGGGGGTACTGTCAGGAATCGGCGTTCTCCACGCTCCCCACACAGAGCACCCCCTTCCCGCAGGGAGCCCCTGGACACACAAAACAAACCTGCCTTACCGGCCTACATTGCTCCTCGCCCCTGCCGCCGTCGCGGGATCACTCCCCTCGGCGATTCTTCTGCTCAGCGCCGGGTGCGTCCACGCCCTCCTGCACGCACATCTGCACCATCCACTGGCTCGGTTCACACGCGTACACGAGTTACGGAGCACGCTCAGTCTCACACGCTTCTTCCCGTCCCCCGGACTTCAGGCTCCGCCCCCGCACACTGCACGGCATACTCAGGTTACCAACAAGACTCACCTGGACTGTTATGCCTGCACCAATCTGCAGTGTCTCCCTGTAGCTCTTCCTGTCCCGCCTCCGTTCCTAATTGGACCTTCCTGCTTTATCTAGCTCCTCTCTGCTCTCAGTCTTTGCTCGACATAGTCTCTGTATGCAAGTACTTCTGGATTCTCTCAGTGTTTTCACAGGTTCTGACGCAGCTCGTACAACTACCCCCTCTGGCTCTCGATCTCGGCACTCCTTGGATAACGCTCACTCTGGTAACCCCCTGAACACGGCTTGGACTACGACCTTTCTCCACTCTCCACTCCCTGACTTCGGCAAGGCATCCTTCACTCTATCTCTACAACCGGTACCGGCAAGTATTGTCTACCTTACTACACCTGGCCTGGCAACGCTTCATACCACACTCCGGACTCGCTCCCTTTGCTGCGGGAGCGTGTATTACCACTTCCCCCTTCAGCTCAGGGGACGGGTCTGGTCTGCGGGCAGCACCGGCGTAACAGTTTCACTGTTGGCTAAGCCAGTTACTCTTTGTCAAAGTCATAATGGTGGACGAAATGCATCAGAGTTACTCTGTGCAGATTCACTTCAACATGCACTGAATAAACAACCTTTTTTCTTATTGCGTTTGGACACATTTGATTGTACCCCTATGGTGAGCTGTGAACCGCCTAAACCAACTCTTTCTTCTTACCTGATTACTTGGCTAGAACACGCTCTATAGCGCACCTGATGAACTTCCAATTTGCAGTGTTTGCGGACTGAGCTCGATGAGTCAAGATCGTGAGTACTCACTCGTTGCGGGGTTGCGTGGTTTGTATGAGACGCTGGGATGTGTGAGGGTAGTGGCGGAGATTAGCTGTGGTGTGGCCGATACATGGTTCCATGCAGGGAACATGGCTCCACTGTTCACTCATCTCCCTACCACATTATGGCCCCGTCCTGATGTTTAGTCCAGTGTACACAGTCTTACTCCCTGGTTCATGTTTTTAAGATTAAGGATATTGATCAGTAGCGCTTTAATTACTTTATTATCACCTTAATTGTGGACATTGTAGAAACTGTTTGCACTACTTGGAGCATCGGTCTTTGGAGTCTATTCTCTGTTTGTTCTTACATCCTTAGCTAGCTGCACTCCAAAAATTAGAGTGCTAGCTTGCTCCTTGTGTCTGAAATACAATTGGCCCAATTCGCATACATTGCTATTACTGCAACTATGGACTGAGCTGAAAAATGGGAACAATAAAGATGGTGTTGAGGAAAACAGATCAGTGTGGTGCACATACAGTTAACGCCTTCAGTACCAATGCGATTTAGGGTTAATCAGCCAGGTATAATGCCTTTATTAATGGCCTGATTAACCCCCTCATCGCCACACCTCCCCCAACTCAAAGAGCAGGCTCTGTGCCGACCATCTCGTCCAGTGGTTGGGCTGGCCTGGCAGCTCTTGGGTTTGGGGAAAGGTCATCCGCCTTGCCACATTCACTGCCCTCCTCCCCTCCCCCACTTGGCTGAGTACAGCTCCGATGCCATAGTCCGAGGCATCAGTCTGCACCAAAAAGTCTGGTGCAATTAGAATAGGGGCACTGGCCAGTCTTCAGGGCCTGGGATGAGGCTTCACAGGCAGGAGACACGACAACCAGCACAGACAGTCGCTTTTGGGTCAAGTCAGTCAGAGGGTCAGTCTCAGTAATGGGCTGGGGGATAACCTTTCTACAGTAACTAGTGGGGCCTAGACAAGTCAGATGCCTGTCACGCACCCTGTGCCCTAGATGCAACACCTCTGCCATCTCTACTGAACACTGGGTGGGTATAATAGCAAGCCCCAATCCTTGCTAGCACTGCTGCTTCTTGTCCTTGATATGAATCCCATATCTGCCTAAAGGCAACTATCCTCTCCCTGTATGCCCCTACATACCTCTGCACTCTCTCTAGTGCCCTCCTGACCAGGCGTCGGAAGGTAGCCAGAGCATTCCTCATCCTGAATGGCATCCTAAAAAACCCACAGAGGCCGTTCGGAATGTGGAAGGCTGACCATTTCCCCCCCCCCCCTTACCCTCCCACTCTACCCTGCCCTGCACCTCTGCTGATATTCCATAGGCATCCCTATGCAGAGGATGCAGATCACCTGTAAGCACAGGATGATCTGTACTATGTATCCTGCTCAGCTTGTCCGAGTACAGAACCCTATGCTGTTCTATCCTAGCCCTGTCTTCTGCTCCTGGCTGCCTACCTCCCCGGCACCCTAACTCTGCTAGCAACCTTCTAGGCGAACCTGTCCTAGCAAAGATCCCTAGCACTGCCTTAGCTACCCCCTGAACTAGTATCCCCATTCCCAGTAACAGGTTCAGGAGCATCCGCACACAATCACCCGCTTTACTGTCTGGTAGGCAGGCATCACCAGGGTGGCAAAATTTTGCCCCTGCCCCTGATGCCTCCGGCCAGGAGTAAGGCTACAACAGCTGGGCTCTCATCTGAGTGACCCCCTGATGCCCTGTTAGTGGAATGGAGTGGGCTTCCCACAGTCCTTGCTGCCTACACTCCCTAGGTCCCACCAACAGTTTCCTACCTGTCCAGACTATGTCTAACCTGATAGGTCCCGGCTCCCTAACCCAGAGCCCACGTTGCCACAGCAAGTGGCCTGACCCCCCACTTTCCCGAGACGCGGACGGCCGCAGTCTCATGCCTTCTAAGCTGGGGTCAGCTTTCACCGCATCCCTAAATTCTGTTCCTAAAACTAACCACCCACCCTTAGTCTCCAAGAGAGGGGAAACAGGAACAGGTAAAGGGAACAGTAAGTCAGTCACTGGTTGCGACTCAGTAGTCTGACTTACCTGTCTGGTCTCACAGAGACCGCTGGAACTGTTGGTCCCAAATGCAGGGGGACAGGGGTTAATTCTGTGGTGATCCCTGATGACTGGCTCCTAGGAATCACTGCAACAGGAGCCAGTTCTGATGTTAACACACAGGTAACATGCCCCAAGTCATTACTGAGCAAATGTAAGGAACCAGGTCACACGCCGTCCTCGGCGCTGCCCTCCCTTACCTCTCTGCCCGGCCGTGGGTTCCTCTGCTCCTGCTCCACGCAGCAGAGGGCGGCACGCACCACCACACCCATCCCCCCATGGCTCTCTCACACGCCAACGTCTCAATCAATAGGCGCGCGTTGCTTCCACTTACAGGGCGCGCGCCGCATAAGTTAATTTATGCACTGCACCCGGTGGCTGGTTCCGCCCACTGGATGACTCTGGTTCCTGGCTCACACCCCCCCAGCCCTCCAGCTGCAGCAAGACTGCTCATCTTCACCTGTCCTATCACAGGAGGCTCCTCCGCTCACCTCTGCCCTGCCTCCACCCCTGATTGTCTCACTGCACTTTATTACCCCTGTAGCTCCAATGCAACGTCGCTCTGCATAGTTTCGTTGGCCTCGTGCTGTTTGGATACTATGCCCAGCTCCTTCTTTTGTTTCAGTTCCCGTTACCAAACCGGCTTGTCTACTTACCCTCACTGGCTCCTCAACTCCGGCAACCTCCTGACCTCTCGGACCCAATAAACACGGCGCACGGACCTCTACGACTTGGACCTCTACTGCCCATGACCCTTGGGTACGGACATCACTATGCTTCACTCTCTATGCCCGGATCTGGCAAGTACTACGGCTAATCCCTTGTACCTGTCGCGCTGCGCTCACCACGGACAAGGAGGGACCCCGGAACTGAGGTGAAAAGGGTAATACTTGCACCCACAGCTGCGGGGGCACGCCTGGAAGGTGGATAGTAGGCGTCCGGAACTGCACAGGAGATAAGGTGTTAGTTCAGATACTCGCCGGATACTTGGGCAGTTCCTAGTAGAATCGTCGGTGCCGAGAGCCTTGGGGTTGGAGCCGGGAGGTAGGTTGGAATCCGTAAGCCGAGGTGGAGGTTAGGAGAGTTCGGGAGGTCAGAGGGCAAGCCAGTGGTCGAAGTCCAGAGCGGGTCCACAGTCAAGCCGGTTCGGTACATGGGAGATCACTAGAAGACACAGAGACAAGGTACTAAGACAGGCACGACCGTGGGTAACGCAGGTCACACAAAGCTATGCTCAGCCAAAGAAGGAATGGCTGAGCAGGGTATAAATGAGTAGAGAACCCAATGGGAAGAGGGGGAGGGATGGAGGAGTGGTCCCATGGAAGGCAGGGATAGGTGAGGGGAGATGGCCACAGCTGATAGCTTGATGCGAGGCTTGTGGGTGGTTCACGCGCATCAGGCGTGTGCACCGTGCGGGAGGGGTGCACGTGGCCCGAGCTGGGGGCGGGAGATCGTCCTGCGGGAGGACGTAAAAGTCCGTGGGCGTTCGCATGCGCGCATCCCGTGGCAGCCGCGGGGACCAAGGAGAAGGAAGGAGGGTCCCTCTCGTGGCGGTGAGCCAGTGGAGCCCGAGTGCGAAGGGTAAGTGGTGTCGCGGGGAGAACCCTCTTTGGGAGAGGTGTTCCCCGGGGCCGTACAGTACCCCCCCTTGAGGAGCGGCCTCAGGACGACTCCAATATGGCTTTTGGGGAAACTTAGAATGGGAGAGTCTCAGCAATCTGGGGGCATGTATTTGATGGTAGGGTACCCAAGATCTTTCTTCTGGACCAAAGCCCTTCCAGTGAACCAGATATTGCACAGAGCCCCTTGTTTTCCTGGAATCTAGGATAGACCGAACCTCAAACTCTTCCTGCCCCTGAACTAAGATTGGTTTAGGGCCAACTGGTGTTTTGTGGAAACGTGGGCTTTGGGACACAGGTTTTAGAAGCGATACGTGGAACACGGAGGGTATTCTCATGGATGGGGGAAGTTCCAGGCGAAATGCCACAGGATTGATTTGTTCCACCACTGGGAATGGACCCAAATACCTGGGGGCCAGTTTGAGTCTGGGGGTCTTCAGTTTAATGTTCCTGGAGGAGATCCAGACCTTATCTCCCGACTTGAAGACTGGTGCCTGTTGGCGGTGGAGATCTGCCTGTGCTTTTGTCTGCGGGTTGCCCTTCCCAGAGCTTCTTGGATCTTTTTCCAGGGTTCCTGCAGATCCTTGATTCGGTCATCCGCTGCTGGGACTCCAGAAGGGACTGAGGTGATGGGAAGCTGAACCGGGTGGAAACCATAATTAATGAAAAGGGGGGATTTCAGTGTTGAGCTGTTCCTTAAAGAGTTATGGGAAAATTCTGCCCATGGGAGCAAATCTACCCAATCATCCTGACTGTCCGCGACGAAGCCCCGGAGGTATTGCTCCAAAGTCTGGTTTGTTCTCTCGGTTTGCCCATTAGTCTGGGGGTGGTACCCGGAAGAAAAATGGAGGGTGATATCCATCCTATGGGCGAAGGCCTGCCAGAATTTGGAGATGAATTGTGTACCCCTATCGGATACGATGGAAAGAGGAACTCCGTGAATGCGGAATATTTCCCTAATAAAAATGTCTGCCAGTGTGGGGGAATTGAGCAGCCCTTTGAGAGGGACAAAATGGGCCTGCTTGGAGAACCGGTCTACGATTACTAAAATGGTATTCATCCCCCTAGAGGCTGGAAGTTCTACAACAAAGTCCATGGACAGGTGACTCCAAGGGCGTTCTGGTATGGGCAGGGGTCGAAGGAGACCGTACGGCTTTTTACAAATGGTCTTGACCTGGGCGCAGATTGGACAGGTTTTCACATACTCCGAAATATCTTCCACCATGGTAGGCCACCAAAAGGTACGGCTAATGAGGTCAGCGGTTCTACTGATACCTGGGTGGCCGGCTGACTTAGAAGAATGACCCCACTCTAGAATCTTCTTCAGGAACCGTGGGGCTGCATATAGACGGCCGACGGGCACCTTAAGGCCTCTCGGGAGGTTAGACTGTGCTACCATGACCTGGTCCAGGATATCGAAGGAATTAGCCGAGATTATATATTTGGGGGGTAAGATTGTCTCAGAGGTGTCTTCGGAGTTGTCCTCGAATAGGAATTGCCGTGAGACTGCGTCCGCCTTTTGTTTTTTTTAGCCGGGAATGTAGGATATGAGATAATTGAATCTCGAAAAGAAAAGGGACCAGCGGGCCTGACGTGCTCCAAGACGACGTGCACTCTCAATATAAAGTAGGTTTTTATGGTCGGTGAGGATAGAAATGGGGCTCTCTGTTCCTTCCAGAAGATGTCTCCATTCCTGAAGGGCGAGTTTAATAGCCAGGAGTTCTCTATTTCCGACGTCGTAGTTCTGTTCTGCTGACGAATTTTTTTTGGAAAAGAACCCGCAAGGGTGAAGTTTGGCCCGTGGGGACTGTCTCTGAGAGAGGATGGCGCCTGCACCGATATCGGATGCGTCTACCTCCAGTGTAAAGGGAAGCCTGTGATCTGGAGGACGCAAGATTGTGGCGGAAGCGAAAGACTTCTTGAGGGAGTCGAAAGCTTGGAGGGCTGCAAGAGACCAGGCTGCTGTGTTAACTCCCTTTTTAGTAAGGGCAGTGATGGGGGCCACGGTGGAAGAAAAGTTCTTGATGAATTTACGGTAGTAGTTCGCAAATCCTAATCTTTTTGTATTATATATTTTAATATATTTTGTGGTTATATGCATTTTTAATTATTATTTCTCTCCTAATCGTTTTTTGATTAAGTTGTAAGAGGTTCAGTGGTCTGCTTATTGTTTGTGTCTTTTGACATGTCCTTTTTTTGTCCTACAGCGGTTGCCGTATGTATTGCCCTTACTTATATGCTTTACATGCCTGCAGGGACAATTTTGCCCTTATACGGCGCCATGTCGCTCTGCGCATGCGCGGTGACGCGCATTGCGTCATGACGTCATTGTGTGTCCGTTTTGGGTATGAATTTGCCTGCTTATTATACCATTGAATTACTATGTTATCTTATGCATTGCCCTTACTAATAATACATCACACTGCCTGCATAGATCGTTTTGCCCTCAGACGGCGCCGGGTCGCTCTGCGCATGCGCGATGACGCGCATTGCATCATGACGTCATCGTGCGTCCGTTTTTTGGCGCGAATCTGCCTGCAGGTAAGAGGGTATTTAATGGATGGTATTACACTATGTTTTATCCTTGAAAAAGAACGCTGTGACGTTCGAAACGCGTTGGATGGGTCTTTTGTCACATTAAAGTGCCCTTTTATTCTATTTTTGATTCTGGGTCCTTCCTGCTCCTTTTTTGCTTGTGCGCTTTGTTTCACTACTTATTCCTGCTTACTACAATATTGGAAGCTGCACAGCCTGCCTACCACTCCCAGGATTTGTGAGTATTGCTTATTATTCAGGGGAACCTGCCAATGAGACTGATTGTGGGTGGGCTTGTACCATCTACCACCTGTCTTCAGGAGGATAGTACCCATACAAGTGGTCATTATGTACTAATACTATTACTCATTCCTTATACCTTGGATGAAGTGGTTTTGGCTTACAATATTCTTTAATTCCTGGCATTGGAGCGCTTTAGCCTATTTTTTCTATCTAGAAATGATGTATCCTAAAAAGGGGATGGAAGATAGAAGGAAAGAACATTTCTCCAGCTTGGCGTACAGATGGTTCTCTCGAAGGCGAGACAGGACTAATTTGGTGTGCTGAATGTGGTCAGGGAGGGAATTTGAAAAAATGAGGATATCATCAAGGTACACGATGACGAAGCTGTTGAGGAGATCGCGGAAGATCTCATTGACAAACTCCTGGAAGACAGCCGGGGCATTGCACAGGCCGAAGGGCATGACTAGGTATTTATAATGCCCATCCCAGGTGTTGAAGGCGGTCTTCCACTCATCACCCTGACGGATGCGGACAAGATTATAGGCTCTGCGGAGATCAAGCTTGGAAAAAATCGTTGCCCCCTGTAGGCGGTCGAAGAGCACGGAAATGAGTGGTAGGGGGTAACGGTTCTTGATCATGATCTTGTTGAGACCTCTGTAGTCAATACAGGAAACGAGCATACCCAGTGAGTTATACGGGACTCTCCCTAGGTACCATCTCTTCTTGCCCCCTTTCCAAGGAGGAACTTCCCAAGAGGATCATGCTACCCATTTTCCTCAAAGGTCCAGATTTCCGTATACCGACCTCCGCCTTCCCTGACTCGGGAGGAAACTTCATAGACCATAATTTTGCCTTCCAGAACAAGATTCCACTGATCAAGAAGAGGTTTCCCATAGGTCTAGAGGCCATTGATGGATGTCCTCTGCAACCAGCCTGTCACGGTTGTGCTCGCCACAAACCTGGGTCGGACCGCGTGGCTGAGGTGGGGTTGTATAAGCACCGACCTTAGACCGCGCAGGCTGATCCGGATTGCGCAGTTCGTAGTCGTATATAGCAGGGTCGGGACTGGAGAAGGCAGCATCGTCAGTGGACAGGCCAGAGTCAGGATCGGAGACATCAGGGTAAACATTTTCCAAGCGGAGTTTCGGTAACAGGAAGTCAGGAGTTCCCCGCGTGCGGCGACCATGGCCCATGGTACCGGTCTCAGGAAGGGATAGGCAGACCGGAGTGGGCACACCGCCTGGCAGCACCGGTAAACCAGTGCTTCAGCGCAAGAGTCCAGAACGAGCCTGTGCAAGGAGAGAGAGAGCTACAGACCTCAGGACTCGTAGACCAGCCTCTTCAAGGGGAGGGCAGCAGTCCTCAGGAAACTGGAAGCTGAAGTACGCACTGGAGAATCCTCCGCTTCAGCACAGGAACCAGGACACAGCCTCTGCAATGGAGAATGAGCAGCAGGCCCCAGGAACCAGTAGATAGGCTCTGCTGTGGAAGGATAGAAGGCCTCAGGAAACAGGGAGCTGAAGTCAACACTGGAGAGACCTCCGCTTCAGCACAGGAGACAGGAACAGGCCTCTGTGTGAAACTAGCAGCAGGCCTCAGGAAAGCAGACCTCTACGAGAGAGTAGTAGCTGGCCTCAGGATACACAGGATAATAAGGAAATACAGGCCCCTGCATGAAGACTAGCAGCAGGCCTCAGGAACTAGAGAATAACAACTAGAGAGGTTAGTACACACAGAGACAAGCCTAGGGCTTGTGGCAGAACACTTGTGACATCCAGGAAGGATTTTGCTCGGCAGGGAGCGTTGAGGGAAGGCTGTCTTTAAAGGTCAGTGAACCAATAGCAGAAGGGGCGTGTGACAGCATTGCTTTTATGAGTGAACCCAGGGTGGAGCTGCAGTAAATATCAGGAGCAGTGTTCTAGGGCTGCACAGGTCTGTAAGGCAAGGCAAACAGTAAACTAAGGTGCGGATCCGTTACACAGCCTTTATTTAATTTGAGACCCCCATGCTTACCTTGTCCACGAAGGACGGTCACAGCGAAACCATCTTGTTCGATGTATTCCACTCTCCCACGGTTCAAGTTATCCTCAGTTTGCCCTGGCTACAACTGCACAACCCGCGAATTGATTGGAGGGATCGGGTACCCATTCAGTGGCAGGCTTCTCCAGAGCTGTCCTTTCCTACCACACTTCTCGCCGCGGTAGAGTCATCCTCCCCTAAACCTTCTTCTCTTCCGGAGGCATATGCTGACTTTCTGGACGTCTTCAGTAAAACCCAATCCGACCTTTTACTTCCGCATCGCCAGTACGACTGCCCCATCGATTTGGTTCCCGGCGCGACTCTCCCTAAATCCAAATCTTACCCCCTCTCTGTACCAGAGACCACAGCCATGGCGGACTATATTCAGGAGAATCTCCAAAAGGGGTTTATTCGACACTCCACTTTCCCAGCTGGCGCAGGTTTTTTTTTTCGCAAAGAAGAAAGACGGTACACTTAGACCCTGCATTGATTATAGAGGTCTCAACCACATAACCATCAAAAATCGTTATCCTCTTTCCCTCATCTCTGAGTTATTTGACAGGCTACAAGGGGCTATCATTTTTTCCAAGCTCGATTTTGAGAGGGGCTTACAACCTTATCTGCATCCGAGAGGGGGACGAGTGGAAAACCGCCTTCAACACCCGTAGCGGCCACTATGAGTGGTGATGCTCTTTGGCCTATGCAATGCCCCGGCCGTCTTTCAGGACTTTATGAATGAGGTCTTCCATGACGTACTGAATGTTTTTGTACAGTAATCATCTACCTAGATTACATACTCATCTTCTCCAAGACCATGTACTACACAGCAGACTCGTTCTCACCCGTCTCCACTCTAACCATCTCTACGCCAAACTGGAGAAGTACCTCTTTCACCAGACTTCCACAGCCTTCCTGGGCTATGTCATCTCTGACCAGGGGTTTAGTATGGACCTCAAAAAGCTGAAAGACATACTGGAGTGGCCTCAGCCCAGACATTAATGGCTATTCAACGTTTCCGCGGATTCTCAAATTATTATAGGAAGTTTATTCGCACTACCGGTGCTCCCATCACAGCCCTTACCAAGAAAGGAGCCGACTGTCATGACTATCAGGCCTCTCAGGTATATGTCTTTGAGATATAGGGTTTCAAACCGGGTCAGCGGGGGGAATTTGGAGGTTGGACACAGTGAGTGTAGGAAGTGCCTAAGTTGTAGATATTTAAATAGATGAAGGTCTTGGGTCTGGAATTTGTTCTTTAATGCCTGAAAAGTTAGGATCTCTCCCTTCTGCAGTAGATCGGCAACCATCCTAATATTGTGACCCTGGAATTGGTCAAATTGTCTTGTAGAACACCCTGGCGGGAAGTTGGTGTTCCCAAAGAGTGGGTTGAGCTGGGAGGGAGAAGCTAGCAGACCATACTTCCCTTTGCTTTTGAGCCATGCGTCCCACGTGCATCTCATTGCTCCGAGGCCGAACCTCTGTGGCCCACTCCCTCTAACTCCTGTGGTCCAGAGTGCCACTTGGATGGAGTGAGGCTGTGCGTAATGTGACTCTATTGCGAGCCAACAGGCCGAGGCTGGGTCACAATTCCAAACTAAAGCCTGCTTCAATTGTGCTGCGAGGTAATATCTGACTAAGTTGGGGACCCCCATGCCTCCTCTTGCTCTTGAGGAGAGCATCACTGACCTTTGGACCCTAGGTCTCTTATCGTTCCAAATGAATTGGAGTATTAGTGACTGGATGTTCTTTAGAGCCGGGCGTGGCACTACGACGGGGAGGGTTTGGAAGTAATATAGTAACTGTGGGAGGACGTTCATTTTAACGGACACTATTCTTCCGAACCAGGAAATTTGATGTTTTTTCCACGTTTCCAAGTCTTTTTAAAATCTGGTCAAATAGGGGGATGGGGGTGGAATTGTGTTGATAAAGGGAGTTATACGAGTTTGAAATTTTTACCCCCAGATATTTTATATAGGTGGAGCGCCACTTGTATTTGTAGTGGACTAATTTTCCACGTCTGGGGTGGGAGGGAGATATTTAGGGCTTCCGATTTGTCTATGTTGACCTTATAGTCAGAGACCTGCCCAAATTGAGTCAGATGCCTTTGAAGGCTAGGAAGGGAGGAAAGGGGGTCATCGAGGGTCAGAATCACATCGTCCGCGAATAGGGAAATTTTGTACTCTCGATCCGCAATTTGGAACCCCTTGATACTTTTTTCGGCTCTAATTTTGGCCGCTAGAGGTTCAATGGTTAGGGCAAATAACAAGGGGGAAAGCGGGCAGCCCTGTCTGGTCCCGTTCCTGATTTTTATTGGATCCAAGAAGCCACCTGATAGTTTGACATACGCTGTTGGGTTTTGATAGAGGGCTCTCACTCCCTCTAGTAAAGGGCCACTGAAGCCGAACCTCAGCATTGTTTGGTCTAAAAAAGACCATTTGATTCTGTCGAACGCTTTTTCAGCATCGAGGCTCAGAATCATTGCTTTGGATCCGGTGAGATGCACGTGGTCTATTATAGCCACAATTTTGCGGGTGTTGTCGGAGGCCTGTCTTCCTGACACAAAACCTACTTGATATATGTGTATGAGTCTAGGGAGAATTGGATTTAGCCTGTTTGCCAAGATCTTACTGTAGATTTTGAGATCGGTATTTAACAGGGAGATGGGCCTATAGTTACCGCAGAGGAGCTTGTCTCTACCCTCCTGGTGGATTATAGCCAGATTTGCCGCTGTAATCGTAGCGGGGATTGGTTCCCCTTGGAGGAAGGAGTTGTACATATCTAATAGGTATGGGGAGAGGATTGGCATGAACATTTTATAATGTGTTTGAGAAACCGTCTGGGCCCGGGGTTTTGGCTAATTTGAGTGATTTAATGGCTTCAGATAGTTCCTCTTGGGAGACATTTTTTATTTAACTTCTCTACCTCTTCCTGGGATAGGGTGGGCAGGTTACATTGCTCTAGATATTGTGAGATAGTATGAAGGCTAACCGGGTCCTGGGTTGGGGGGTGAAGGTTGTAAAGGTCCGAGTAAACGTCTGCAAATTCCTGTGCTATCTCTTTTTCTATGTATGTGGTCTGTCCATTTCGTGTCTGTATGTGGGCTATCTGAGATTTGACTCTTGTGCCCCTGAGTTTTGAGGCTAGAAGCCTGGCAGCTTTATTGCCTTTATCGAAAAAAAATTGCTTCGACCACCTTAGTGCCTTCTCTACTTCCTCGAGCTGGGTATGTTTGAGGGCAGATCTAGCTAGATTTAGTTGTTTAAGCGTTTTTTTAGATGCCGTAGTTTTATGCTGCTGTTCTAACATGGTGATCTTGTCTAAGATCTCTTTTTGGAGCTTAAGTTTAATTTTCTTTTTGTGTGATGCGATTGAAATCAGGTTTCCTCTGATGGAGGCTTTATGGGCCTTCCAGAGCATGGCTGGGTCGGAGACTGAACCTGCATTAATTTGAAAGAACATTGATAGCTTTTGGCGGAGTACCATTTCAGTGTCAGGGCAGTTTAACATGGAATCATTTAATTTCCATTTGTATTGGGTGTTTTTCACAAAATGTATGGATATGGTAAGGATAGGGTAAGTTCAATTGGTGCATGGTCGGACCAGGTGATTGGGCCTATGTTTGAATGGGACGACGCCTGGAAGATGTTGCTTGTACCTAGAAAATAATCTATCCTCGAATGGGACTGATGAGGGGTGGAGAAGAAGGTATAGTCCCTCTGACCCTGGTGCTGAGCCCTCCATATATCCACTAGTGAGTATTCCTCAATGATGTCACTACATTTCTTAGCTTTCTTTTGGGATTGGATGGTGTATGGAGTGGGAGAGGATGGGAGGAGGGTGGGGGCGGGGTTTGATTTGTCTAGTGCGTGAGAGGCCACCATGTTAAAGTCACCTCCGATAATCAGAGATGAGAAAGATTGCTGTTCTAGGGATTGGAGGAGTGTTCTTAGGAAAGGGAGTTGGTTGTCATTGGGGGCATAGACGTTTACAAGTGTGATTGGGGTGCCAGACAGGGTGCCCTGTAGTATCAGGAACCGACCATCGGGGTCTGGGAGTGACTTGGATAGAACAAAAGGGACGCCATTCCGTATAAGGATGGCTACTCCTCTTTTTTTGCTTGGCGAGGATGCAAAATATGCCTGGGGGAATACATTTTTAAATGTGTTGGGTGGGGTTGGGGAATTGAAGTGAGTCTCTTGGATGAGGACAATGTCTCCCTTTGATTTCTTTAGGTCTTGAAGGACTAGCTTCCTCTTTGTTACTGAATTGAGTCCTTTGACGTTAAGTGAGATTAATTTAATGGAAGACATTGTCCCATGGGGGGTATTCCCAGAGCTCCAGGCTCTGATGCTCTTGGATTTCCCATGACAAGAGCTCGTTCTTCAGGCATAGGACAAAGGTCCCTAGTCGGTGTGGATGGGAAGGGATAGGACATCTCTGGGCATCGGATTGGAGGGGGGGAAGGGTGGACACATAGGGGAAGAAAAGAACATACGGGCCTTTGTCAGGCCCAAAAAGAGTAACCTTTCTCACGACAGTGAGAAAGGTGGTGGGGTCAAACACCCCTGGAGATCCTTCCAGGACACCAAGCCTGGAATGGGAGAGAGAACCAGGTATATGGTCCGACACCCTCCGTGTCTTCGAACATACCGTGTTTAATGGAGACCTAGTAAAATGAGGGGAAAGCTGCCTCCAGTCTAAATTTGCGGCGCAGTGTGACCTTTGGGTCTTGTAGGCTGAAGGGCATGGGACTAACTGGGGAGGAGAGGGATATAGAGCGGGTGGGAGGGGGGGAAAGGGAGAGAAAAAACGAAGAAAAACCAGTGTGCAAACATATAAAGCATTTCTTTCCACAGTTGTTGTTTTGTAGACATAGCCTAATCAGGTTATTACTCTAAACATTTCAGCGTCTTTCTAGTCCCACAATTGTTGTATACAGTATATGCATGTGTGCTGTGTTTTCTTCTTCCTGTGTGTGTGTCTTCTTTTTAAGAAAGAGTGTGTGTGTGCTGCGTCTTCTTCCTGTGTGTGTGTCTGTGTGCTGTCTTCCTCCTCTGTGTGTGTGTGTCTGTGTGCTGTCTTCCTCCTGTGTGTGTGCATCTATGTGCTGTGTATTCTTAATCTGTGTGTGTGTGTGTGCTGTGTCTTCTTCTAAAGTGTGCGTGTGTATGTGCTGTGTCTTCTTCTTCCAGTGTGTGTGTGTCTGTGTGCTGGGTCTTCTTCCTCTGTGTGTGTATGTGTGTGATATATTTTCTTTTCATGTGTGTGTGTGTGTGTGTGTCTTCTACCTCAGTGTGTGTGTGTGCAGCGACTTCTTCCTCTGTGTGTGTTTGACTGTGTGCTGTCTTTTTCCTGTGTGTGTGTGTGTATGCCTGTGAGCTGTTTTCTTCCTCAATGTGTGTGTGTGCTGTCTTCTTCCACAGTGTGTGTCTGCTGTGTCTTCATGCTCAGAGTGTGTGTGTGTGTGTGTGTGTGTGTGTGTGTGTGTGTGTGTGTGTGTGTGCTGTGTCGTGTTCCACAGTGTGTGTATCTGCTGTGTCTTCATCTTGTGTGTGTCTTTGTGCTGTGTCTTATTCCTGTGTGTATGTGTCTTCTTCCTCATTGTGTGTGCTGTCGTCTTCATTAGTGTGTGTCGGTGTGCTGTCTTTTTTCTGTGTGTGTGTGTGTGCTGTGTCTTCATCCTGTGTGTGTCTTTGTGCTGTGTCTTCTTCCTCAGTGTATGTGCTGTCTTCTTCCTCATTGTGTGTTTTTCCTGTGTGTATGTGTGTATTTTTGTGTGCTGTATCTTCTTCCTCAGTGTGTGTTTGTGTGTCTTTGAGCTGTGTCTTCTTCCTCAGTGTGTTTGCTGTGTCTTCGTCCTGTATGTGTGTGTCTGTGTGTTGTCTTATTACTGTGTGTCTGTGTGCTGTGGCTTCTTCCTCAGTGTGTGTGTGCTGTGTCTTCCTCTTTTGTGTCCTTGTGCTGTCTTTGTGTGTGCTGTGTCTTCTTTGTGTGTGTGTGTGTGTGTGTGTGTGTGTGTTGTGTCTTCTTCCTCAGAGAAAGATTGTGTGTGCGCGTGCTGTCTCTTCTTCCTGTGTGTGTGTGCTGTCTTCTTCCTCAGTGTATATGTGCGTGTGTGTCTGTCTATTCTTTCTCCTTGTGTGTGTTTTGTGTTTTCTTTTTCCTGTGTGTGCGTGTCTTCTTCCTGTTTGTGCTGTTTTTCTCAGAAAGAGTGTGTGTCTGCACGCGCTGTGTCTTCTTCCCATGTGCGCGTGTGTCGGTGTGCTGTCTTCCTCCTGTGTGTGTATTTGTGTGTCTATATGCTGTGTAGTCTTAATTTGTGTGTGTAGTGTCTTCTTCCAAAGTGTGTGTGTGTGTGTGTGCGTGTGTGTGCTGTCTTCTTCTTCCTGTGTGTGTGCTGTCTTTTTCCTGTGTGTGTGTGTGTGCTGTCTTCTTCCTATGTGTGTGTGTCAGTGTGCTGTCTTCTTCCTCAGTGTGTGTGTGTGGGGGGGGGGGGGCTGTCTTTTTTTCCTGTGACTGTGTTATGTGTGCTGAGTCTTCTTTCTGTGTGTGTGTGTGTTGTGTCTTCTTCCTGTGTGTCTGTCTTCTTTCTCAGTGTGCGTGTGTGTCCTGTGTCTTCTTCGTCAGTGTGTGTGCGCTGTGTTTTCTTCCTCAGTGTGTGGGCTGTGTCGTCTTCGTGTGTGTGTGTGTGCTGTCTTCTTCCTCAGTGTGTGTATATGCATGTGTGCTGTGTTTTCTTCTTCCTGTGTGTGTGTCTTCTTTCTCAGAAAGTATGTGTTTGTGTGCTGTGTCTTCTTCTAAAGTGTGTGTGTGTATGTGCTGTGTCTTCTTCTTCCAGTGTGTGTGTGTGTGTGGGCTGGGTCTTCTTCCTCAGTGTGTGTGTGCTGTGTCTTCTTCCTCAGAGTAAGTGTGCGCGTGCTGTCTCTTCATCCTGTGTGTGTGTGTGTTTGTGCTGTATTCTTCCTCAGTGTATATGTTTGTGTGTGTCTGTTTATTCTTCCTTATTGTGTGTTTGTTGTGTTTTCTTCTTCCTGTGTGTCTTCTTCCTGTTTATGCTGTGTGTGTCTCAGAAATGTGTATGTGTGCACGCGCTGTGTCTTCTTCCCATGTGCGCGTGTGTCGGTGTGCTGTGTAGTCTTAATCTGTGTGTGTGTTGTATCTTCTTCCAAAGTGTGTGTGCTGTGTCTTCTTCCTGTTTGTGTGCTGTGTCTTTTTCCAGTGTGTGTACTGTCTTCTTCCTGTGTGTGTCGGTGTGTGTCTCTTCTTCCTTAGTGTGTGTGTTGTGTCTTCTTCCATAACGTGTCTGCTGTGTCCTCTTCCTGTGTGCTGTATTTTTCCTGTGTGTGTGTGTGCTACGTCTAGGGTTGCCAGGTGGCTTGTCCAAAAATACTGGACAGCCACGCCCCCCCGAACACATATAAAAAATATCCCCACACTCCCCAAATACATTTTAAAAATACCCTCACCTCCCCAAATACATTTTAAAAAAATACCCCAACTTCCCCAATACATTTAAGATAGCATGATCTCATCTCCCCACGCTGGCCCCCCATCACCATCTTACCCTCCCCCACCCCATTATCATCTTATTCCACCCCTAATCATCATCTTCTCACCCTGGCCCCCCATCCTGTCACAATCTCACCCTGCCCCCAAATCCTCTCACCATCTCACCCTGGCCCCTCCATCCTGTCACCATCTTACACTGGCCCCCCCATCCCCCAATCTGTATCCTTACCCTTTTGCCAGGAAGGACACAGACGTCTCTGGGCCGCCAGGGTGTGGGCTCCGCCCCAGCTGTCCTCTGATTGGCTCTCCGCTCCTCCAATCAGAGACAGGCTACACACAGACACCCACACGAGTGCTCCTGCCAGCCCCCAGTCTCCGTACTACTCTCTGCACTGCCTGCCCTCGCGTTTGTGCTGCTCTCCGCCACCGCAAAAATGGTAATACCGGACACATATGTGTCTGGTATTACCTCCGATTTTATACCGGACAGGCAACGGAATTACCGGCTTGTCCGGGTGAAATCCGGACACCTGGCAACCCTAGCTACGTCTTATTTCTGTGTGTGTGCTGCGCCTTCTTCCTCTGTGTGTATGTGCGTGTTTTTCGTCAGTGCGCGTGTGTCGGTGTGCTGTGTGTGCTGTCTTTTTCCTGTTTGTGCTGTGTGTGTGCTGTAATGTCTTCCTCAGTGTGTGTGCTGTCTTCTTTCTCAGTGTGTGTGTTTTTCCTCTGTGTGTGAGTGTGTGTGTGTGTGTGTGTGTGTCTTTGTGCTGTCTTTTTCCATTGTGTCTGTGTGCTGTCTTCTTCCTGTGTGTGTGTGTGTGTGTGTGCTGTGTCTTTATCCTCTGTGTGTGTGTGTGTGTGTGTGTGTGTGCTGTGTCTTTTTCCTGTCTGTGTGTGCTGTGTCTTTTTCCTCAGTGTGTATGTGTGCTGTGTCTATATCCTGTGTGTGTGTGTGTGTGTGTGTGCTGTGTCTTTTTCCTCAGTGTGTGTAGTATATGTGTGCTGTTTATTTTTCCTCTCTTTGTGTGTGCGCCTTTTTCCACAGTGTGTGTGCTGTGTCTTCTTCCTGTGTGTATGTGTCTGTGCTGTGTCTTCTTTCTCAGTGTATGTGTGTGTGTACTGTATGTGTATGTGTGCTCTCTTCTTCCTGTGTGTGTGTGTGCTGTCTTCTTCCTCAGTGTGTATGTGCGTGTGTCTGTTTATTCTTCCTCAGTGTGTGTGTCGTGTTTTCTTCTTCCTGTTTGTGCTGTGTGTGTCTCAGAAAGTGTGTGTGGGTATGCGCGCTGTCTTCTTCCCATGTGCGCCTATGTCTGTGTGCTGTCTTCCTCCTGTGTGTACGTGTGTCTATGTGCTGTGTATCCTTAATTCTTAATTCCTACCCTTGAACACGGCATACGGACTCGGACTACTCTGCTCTCAACAATCCAAGACCACGGCTTACGGACCAATACCATCCTGCATTCTCCAATCCAAGAACTCGGCAAGAATACCGCATCTCCTATACAGTCCAACCCAGTCCCGGCAACGCTAAACTATTCACCTTCCAGGCACGCCTACGCTGCTGCAGGTGTGTGGTGTTATACCTTCCCACCTCAGTGCCGCGGTCATGTCTTGTTTGTGGGCAGCGCGAGCGTTACACTATTAAATAATAAGGTGTACTTAGTTTTTCACACATGGCTTCGCCATTTTGGCTTTACAGGTCTCTCCCGTGTGTCCAGGCTGGATAACTGACTAAATCCCTTCCCACATTCCCCACATACATGTGGCTTCTCCCCTGTGTGTGTCCTCTTGTGTGTGTCCAGGCTGGATGACACACTAAATCACTTCCCACATTCATGTGGATTCTCCCCTGTGTGTCCTCTTGTGTATGTCCAGGTCAGAAAACTGTCTAAATCCCTTTCCACATTCCCCACATACATGCGGTCTCTCCCCAGTGTGTGTCCTCTTGTATATGTCCAGGCCGGATAACGGACTAAATCCCTTTCCACATTCCCCACATACATGCGGTCTCTCCCCTGTGTGTGTCCTCTTGTGTTTCCTCAGGCTGGATGACACACAAAATCCTTTCCCCTTAAATTAACCCCCATACCCAAAACAGTAATAAAAGTTACATTAGAAGCACCTGGTGGCTGAAGGTCCGTCTGCGGCCTAATGCAGACAGCAAATTGGTTGTGGCGAAACTATTCAGCTAAGTGAGGCTACAGACAGCTTCAGCATAATGGAAAACGCACATTTTATTTAATCCAACAGCATCGAAATATAAAACATTCTTAAGAAAAACATTTTTCATTAAATAAAAATACAATAAGAATGATACAAATAACCTACATTTAAAACGTTATAACTTTTTCAAATGCTCGTTCTATGCATCATAAATTAAAGTCCCTTTTATTGTGATTTAGCGTAACACAGATAGACATGTGCACTTATATGTGAGTGTCTTAGTCGCTGGTTATCCCTAAACATGTCTGGCTTTAGAGACAGGCCTCTCCCCTGTGTGTCCTCGTGTGTGTCCAAGCTGGATAATACAGTAAAT
The DNA here is from genome assembly GCF_040206685.1 of Ascaphus truei. Lineage (NCBI taxonomy): Eukaryota > Metazoa > Chordata > Amphibia > Anura > Ascaphidae > Ascaphus > Ascaphus truei. The sequence goes on along the minus strand of NC_134497.1, from coordinate 30,809,108 downwards.
CCCTTCCCACATTCCCCACATACATGCAGTTTCTCCCCTGTGTGTCCTTTTGTGTATCCCCAAGCTGGATAACTGACTAAATCCCATCCCACATTCCCCACATACATGCGGTCTCTCCCGTGTCTGTCCTCTTGTGTGTCTCCAGGCCGGATAACTGACTTAATCCCTTTCCACATTTCCCACATACATGCGGTCTCTCCCCTGTGTGTGTCCTCTTGTGTTTCCTCAGGCTGGATGACTGACTAAATCCCTTTCCACATTCCCCACATACATGCGGTCTCTCTCCTGTGTGTGTCCTCTTGTGTGTGTCCAGATTGGATAAATCATTAAATCCCTTCCCACATTCCCCACATACATGCGGTCTCTCCCCTGTGTGTGTCCTCTTGTGTTTCCTCAGGCTGGATACGTCACTAAATCCCTTCCCACATTCCCCACATACATGCGGTCTCTCCCCTGTGTGTGTCCTCTTGTGTATGTTCAGGCCCGATAACTGACTAAATCCCTTTCCACATTCCCCACATACATGCGGTCTCTCCCCTGTGTGTGTCCTTTTGTGTATGTCCAGGGCGGATAAATGACTAAATCCCTTCCCACATTCCCCACATAAATGCGGTCTCTTCCCTGTGTGTGTCCTCTTGTGTGTGTTCAGGTTGGATAAGTCACAAAATCCTTTCCCACATTCCCCACATACATGCGGTCTCTCCCCTGTGTGTGTCCTCTTGTGTGTGTTCAGACTGGATAAGTTCCTAAATCCCTTCCCACATTCCCCACATACATGCGGTCTCTCCCCTGTGTGTGTCATCGTGTGTATCCTCATGCTGGATAACTGACTAAATCCCTTCCCACATTCCCCACATACATGCGGTCTCTCCCCTGTGTGTGTCCTCTTGTGTTGCTTCAGGCTGGATAAATTACTAAATCCCTTCCCACATTCTCCACATACATGCGGTCTCTCCCCTGTGTGTGCCCTCTTGTGTATGTTGAGGCCGGATAACTGACTAAATCCCTTTCCGCATTCCCCACATATATGCGTTCTCTCCCCTGTGTGTATCCTCTTGTGTTTGTCCAGGTAGGATAAGTAACTAAATCCCTTCCCACATTCCCCACATACATGCGGTCTCTCCCCTGTGTGTGTCCTGTTGTGTGTGTTCAGGTTGGATAAATGACTAAATCCTTTCCCACATTCCACACATACATACGGTCTCTCCCCTGTGTGTGTCCTCTTGTGTGTGTTCAGGCTGGATAAGTTCCTAAATCCCTTCCCACATTCCCCACATACATGCGGTCTCTCCCCTGTGTGTGTCCTCTTGTGTATGTCCAGGCCGGATAACTGACTAAATCCCTTGCCGCATTCCCCACATACATGCGGTCTCTCCCCTGTGTGTGTCCTCGTGTGTCTGATCAGGTTGGATGATACACTAAATCCCTTCCCACATTCCCCACAAACATGTGGTCTCTCCCCGGTCTGTGTTCTCTTCTGTGTGTTTTGGTCTGATAACCAAGTCAGACTCTTCTCGCTTTCTCCAAGATCTTTTCCTGTGGCAGATGCTAATATATATCTTTTGGAATGAGAAGCAGTTACATTGTTTATCAATTGCCTTGACTGGTTGAAAGATGCATTTTCTGTCATATTTTTTGGAATGTTGCAAGATTGTTCTGTCCTCATCTTTTCCATATACTCATTTGGGTGTTTGAACTTCAGATGTTTGAGGAGGCAATCCTAAAAGCAACCTTGCAGTGTTGGCATGGGTGGATTATTGGAGCTTGTCTTTGTACTAGACGAGAAAAAAACGTCACTGTTACACAAACTGTCTTACAAAAGGCCATGCAGGAGTGGTAAGTTGACATATCACAAAAAGTTCAAGATGAAAGTAAACTGCATAGTTATAGGATGACCCAACTTTCTGCTAAATCAGGAACCAAATGCACAATTATTGTATTTTAACATATATACAATGGTGGTGGGGACAATGCAAAATGATGGAATGTGATTCCAAAAAAAGGAATGTGATTCCCTCCCTTTAAGGTGACATTCCAGCACCCACAAAAGGGGCATTCATCACAATACATCCACCAACTGCCTTCATTTCCTTAGCTGTTAGCCACTGAGGGATTAATGTATTTTAATATTGTTGATGAATGTATTTTAATATTGTTGATGTATTTGTTTATTACTGGGTTACCATTTATCGCCAATGTGGATATCTGGGCCCCCCATTGAGATGGCCTAGTTACCCACAGTGATAATCAATGGTTTTGTGTGTAATATGTATTTTGAATGTTCTTTTTTTGCTTTGAAAGGGCGTGGGGGGGAGGGGTGAAAGGGCGTGGAGGGGGTGAAAGGGCAGGGGGAGGGGTGAAAGGGCAGGGGGAGGGGTGACAGGGCGGGGGGAGGAGTGAAAGGGCGGGGGGGAGTGAAAGGGCGGGGGGGAGTGAAAGGGCGGAGGGGGAGTGAAAGGGCGGGGGGAGTGAAAGGGCGGGGGGGAGTGAAAGGGCAGGAGGGGAGTGAAAGGGCGGGGTGGGAGTGAAAGGGCAGGGGGGGAGTGAAAGGGCAGGGGGGGAGTGAAAGGGCGGGGGGGAGTGTAAAAGGGCAGGGGGGGAGTGAAAGGGTGGGGGGAGTAAAAGGGCCGGGGGGGGGGGAGTGAAAGGGCAGGGGGGGAGTGAAAGGGCGGGGGGGGGAGTGAAAGGGCGGGGGGGGAGTGAAAGGGCAGGGGGGGGGGAGTGAAAGGGCGGGGGGGGAGTGAAAGGGTGGGGGGGAGTGAAAGGGCGGGGGGGGAGTGAAAGGGTGGGGGGGAGTGAAAGGGCGGGGGGAGTGAAAGGGCGGGGGGGGAGTGAAAGGGCGGGGTGGGAGTGAAAGGGCGGGGGGGAGTGAAAGGGCGGGGGGGGAGTGAAAGGGCGGGGGGGGAGTGAAAGGGCGGGGGGGGAGTGAAAGGGCGGGGGGGGGAGTGAAAGGGCAGGGGGGGAGTGAAAGGGCAGGGGGGGAGTGAAAGGGCGGGGGGGAGTGAAAGGGCAGGGGGGGAGTGAAAGGGCGGGGGGGAGTGAAAGGGCGGAGGGGGTGAAAGGGCGGGGGGGTGAAAGGGCGGGGGGGTGAAAATGCGGGAAAGGGCAGGGGGGGAGTGAAAGGGCGGGGGGGAGTGTAAAAGGGCAGGGGGGGTGAAAGGGCTGGGGGAGTGAAAGGGCCGGGGGGGGGAGTGAAAGGGCGGGGGGGAGTGAAAGGGCGGGGGGGTGAGTGAAAGGATGGGGGGGTGAAAGGGCGGGGGGGTGAAAGGGCGGGGGGGTGAAAGGGCGGGAAAGGGCGGGGGGTGAAAATGCGGGAAAGGGCGGGGGGGGTGAAAGGGCGGGGGGAGGAGTGAAAGGGCGGGGGGGAGTGAAAGGGCGGGGGGGAGTGAAAGGGCGGGGGGGAGTGAAAGGGCGGGGGGGAGTGAAAGGGCGGAGGGGGAGTGAAAGGGCGGGGGGAGTGAAAGGGCGGGGGGGAGTGAAAGGGTGGGGGGGAGTGAAAGGGCAGGAGGGGAGTGAAAGGGCGGGGTGGGAGTGAAAGGGCAGGGGGGGAGTGAAAGGGCAGGGGGGGAGTGAAAGGGCGGGGGGAGTGTAAAAGGGCAGGGGGGGAGTGAAAGGGTGGGGGGAGTAAAAGCGCCGGGGGGGGGAGTGAAAGGGCGGGGGGGGGGAGTGAAAGGGCGGGGGGGGAGTGAAAGGGCAGGGGGGGGGGAGTGAAAGGGCGGGGGGGGAGTGAAAGGGCGGGGGGGGGGAGTGAAAGGGCGGGGGGGGGGAGTGAAAGGGCGGGGGGGAGTGAAAGGGCGGGGGGAGTGAAAGGGCGGGGGGGGGAGTGAAAGGGCGGGGTGGGAGTGAAAGGGCGGGGTGGGAGTGAAAGGGCGGGGGGGAGTGAAAGGGCGGGGGGGGAGTGAAAGGGCGGGGGGGGAGTGAAAGGGCGGGGGGGGAGTGAAAGGGCAGGGGGGAGTGAAAGGGCGGGGGGGAGTGAAAGGGCGGAGGGGGTGAAAGGGCAGGGGGGTGAAAATGCGGGAAAGGGCAGGGGGGGAGTGAAAGGGCGGGGGGGAGTGTAAAAGGGCAGGGGGGGTGAAAGGGCTGGGGGAGTGAAAGGGCCGGGGGGGGGAGTGAAAGGGCGGGGGGGAGTGAAAGGGCGGGGGGGTGAGTGAAAGGATGGGGGGGTGAAAGGGCGGGAAAGGGCGGGGGGGTGAAAGGGCGGGAAAGGGCGGGGGGTGAAAATGCGGGAAAGGGCGGGGGGGGGGGGTGAAAGGGCGGGGCGTAGGTGAAAGGGCGGGGGGGTTGAAAGGCAGGGGCGGGGGGTAGGGCTGAAAGGCAGGGGCGGGGGGCTGAAAGGCAGGGGTGAAAGGCAGGGGCAGGGGGGAATAGCATGGGGGGGAGGGGGTGAATAGAATGGGCGGGGAGGGGGGTGAATAGCATGGGCGGGGAGGGGGTGAATAGCATGGGCGGGGGGGTGAATAGCATGGGCGGGGGGGTGAATAGCATGGGCGGGGGGGGTGAATAGCATGGGCGGGTGGGGGGTGAATAGCATGGGCGGGTGGGGGGTGAATAGCATGGGCGGGTGGGGGGTGAATAGCATGGGCGGGAGGGGGTGAATAGCATGGGCGGGTGGGGGGTGAATAGCATGGCGGGTGGGGGGTGAATAGCATGGGCGGGTGGGAGGTGAATAGCATGGGCGGGTGGGGAGTGAATAGCATGGGCGGGTGGGGGGTGAATAGCATGGGCGGGTGGGGGGTGAATAGCATGGGCGGGTTGGGGGGGTGAATAGCATGGGCGGGTTGGGGGGTGAATAGCATGGGCGGGGGGGGTGAATAGCATGGACGGGTGGGGGGTGAATAGCATGGGCGGGTGGGGGGTGAATAGCATGGGCGGGAGGGGGTGAATAGCATGGGCGGGTGGGGGGTGAATAGCATGGGCGGGTGGGGGGTGAATAGCATGGGCGGGTTGGGGGGGTGAATAGCATGGGCGGGTTGGGGGGGTGAATAGCATGGGCGGGTTGGGGGGTGAATAGCATGGGCGGGGGGGGTGAATAGCATGGACGGGTGGGGGGTGAATAGCATGGGCGGGTGGGGGGTGAATAGCATGGGCGGGTGGGGGGTGAATAGCATGGGCGGGTGGGGGGTGAATAGCATGGCGGGTGGGGGGTAAATAGCATGGGCGGGTGGGGAGTGAATAGCATGGGCGGGTGGGGGGTGAATAGCATGGGCGGGTGGGGGGTGAATAGCATGGGTGGGTTGGGGGGGTGAATAGCATGGGTGGGTTGGGGGGGTGAATAGCATGGGCGGGTTGGGGGGTGAATAGCATGGGCGGGTTGGGGGGGTGAATAGCATGGGCGGGTTGGGGGGGTGAATAGCATGGGCGGGTTGGGGGGGTGAATAGCATGGGCGGGTTGGGGGGGTGAATAGCATGGGCCGGTTGGGGGGGTGAATAGCATGGGCGGGTTGGGGGGGTGAATAGCATGGGCGGGTTGGGGGGTGAATAGCATGGGCGGGTTGGGGGGGGTGAATAGCATGGGCGGGTTGGGGGGGTGAATAGCATGGGCGGGTTGGGGGGGTGAATAGCATGGGCCGGTTGGGGGTGTGAATAGCATGGGCGGGTTGGGGGGGTGAATAGCATGGGCGGGTTGGGGGGGTGAATAGCATGGGCAGGTTGGGGGGGTGAATAGCATGGGCGGGTTGGGGGGGTGAATAGCATGGGCGGGTTGGGGGGGTGAATAGCATGGGCGGGTTGGGGGGTTGAATAGCATGGGCAGGTTGGGAGGGGGTGAATAGCATGGGCGGGTTGGGGGGGGTGAATAGCATTGGCGGGTTGGGGGGGGGTGAATAGCATGGGCGGGTTGGGGGGAGTGAATAGCATGGGCGGGTTGGGGGGGGTGAATAGCATGGGCGGGTTGGGGGGGTGAATAGCATGGGGGGGGTGAATAGCATGGGTGGGTGGGGAGTGAATAGCATGGGCGGTGGGGTGAATAGCATGGGCGGGGGGGTGAATAGCATGGGGGGGCGAAAGGCATGTGGGTGGATGAATGGCATGCAGGCGGGGGGTGAAAGGCATGTGGGTGGGGGGGGTGAAAGGCATGGGCGGGGCGGGTGAAAGGCATGGGCGGGGGGCGTGAAAGGCATGGGCGGGGGGCGTGAAAGGCATGGGCGGGGGGCGTGAAAGGCATGGGCGGGTGGGGGGTGAATAGCATGGGCGGGTGGGGGGTGAATAGCATGGGCGGGTGGGGGGTGAATAGCATGGGCGGGTGGGGGGTGAATAGCATGGGCGGGTGGGGGGTGAATAGCATGGGCGGGTTGGGGGGGTGAATAGCATGGGCGGGTTGGGGGGGTGAATAGCATGGGCGGGTTGGGGGGGTGAATAGCATGGGCAGGTTGGGGGGGTGAATAGCATGGGCGGGTGGGGGGTGAATAGCATGGGCAGGTGGGGGGTGAATAGCAAGGGCGGGTGGGGGGTGAATAGCAAGGGCGGGTGGGGGGTGAATAGCATGGGCGGGTGGGGGGTGAATAGCATGGGCGGGTGGGGGGTGAATAGCATGGGCGGGTGGGGGGGGTGAATAGCATGGGCGGGTGGGGGGGGTGAATAGCATGGGCGGGTTGGGGGGGTGAATAGCATGGGCGGGTTGGGGGGGTGAATAGCATGGGTGGGTTGGGGGGGTGAATAGCATGGGTGGGTTGGGGGGGTGAATAGCATGGGCGGGTTGGGGGGTGAATAGCATGGGCGGGTTGGGGGGGTGAATAGCATGGGCGGGTTGGGGGGGTGAATAGCATGGGCGGGTTGGGGGGGTGAATAGCATGGGCGGGTTGGGGGGGTGAATAGCATGGGCCGGTTGGGGGGGTGAATAGCATGGGCGGGTTGGGGGGGTGAATAGCATGGGCGGGTTGGGGGGTGAATAGCATGGGCGGGTTGGGGGGGGTGAATAGCATGGGCGGGTTGGGGGGGTGAATAGCATGGGCGGGTTGGGGGGGTGAATAGCATGGGCCGGTTGGGGGTGTGAATAGCATGGGCGGGTTGGGGGGGTGAATAGCATGGGCGGGTTGGGGGGGTGAATAGCATGGGCAGGTTGGGGGGGTGAATAGCATGGGCGGGTTGGGGGGGTGAATAGCATGGGCGGGTTGGGGGGGTGAATAGCATGGGCGGGTTGGGGGGTTGAATAGCATGGGCAGGTTGGGAGGGGGTGAATAGCATGGGCGGGTTGGGGGGGGTGAATAGCATTGGCGGGTTGGGGGGGGGTGAATAGCATGGGCGGGTTGGGGGGAGTGAATAGCATGGGCGGGTTGGGGGGAGTGAATAGCATGGGCGGGTTGGGGGGGGTGAATAGCATGGGCGGGTTGGGGGGGTGAATAGCATGGGGGGGGTGAATAGCATGGGTGGGTGGGGAGTGAATAGCATGGGCGGTGGGGTGAATAGCATGGGCGGGGGGGTGAATAGCATGGGGGGGCGAAAGGCATGTGGGTGGATGAATGGCATGCAGGCGGGGGGTGAAAGGCATGTGGGTGGGGGGGGTGAAAGGCATGGGCGGGGCGGGTGAAAGGCATGGGCGGGGGGCGTGAAAGGCATGGGCGGGGGGCGTGAAAGGCATGGGCGGGGGGCGTGAAAGGCATGGGCGGGTGGGGGGTGAATAGCATGGGCGGGTGGGGGGTGAATAGCATGGGCGGGTGGGGGGTGAATAGCATGGGCGGGTGGGGGGTGAATAGCATGGGCGGGTGGGGGGTGAATAGCATGGGCGGGTTGGGGGGGTGAATAGCATGGGCGGGTTGGGGGGGTGAATAGCATGGGCAGGTTGGGGGGGTGAATAGCATGGGCGGGTGGGGGGTGAATAGCATGGGCAGGTGGGGGGTGAATAGCAAGGGCGGGTGGGGGGTGAATAGCAAGGGCGGGTGGGGGGTGAATAGCATGGGCGGGTGGGGGGTGAATAGCATGGGCGGGTGGGGGGTGAATAGCATGGGCGGGTGGGGGGGGTGAATAGCATGGGCGGGTTGGGGGGGTGAATAGCATGGGCGGGTTGGGGGGGTGAATAGCATGGGCGGGTTGGGGGGGTGAATAGCATGGGCGGGTTGGGGGGGGTGAATAGCATGGGCGGGTTGGGGGGTTGAATAGCATGGGCGGGTTGGGGGGTTGAATAGCATGGGCGGGTTGGGGGGGTGAATAGCATGGGCGGGTTGGGAGGGTGAATAGCATGGGCGGGTTGGGAGGGTGAATAGCATGGGCGGGTTGGGAGGGTGAATAGCATGGGCGGGTTGGGAGGGTGAATAGCATGGGCGGGTGGGGAGTGAATAGGATGGGCGGGGGGTGAATAGCATGGGCGGGGGGGTGAATAGCATGGGCGGGGGGGTGAATAGTATGGGGGGCGAAAGGCATGTGGGCGGGTGAGTGAATGGCATGCAGGCGGGGGGGGTGAAAGGCATGTGGGCGGGGGGGGTGAAAGGCATGGGCGGGGGGCGTGAAAGGCATGGGCGGGGGGGTGAAAGGCATGGGCGGGGGGCGTGAAAGGCATGGGCGGGGGCGTGAAAGGCATGGGCGGGGGGGTGAAAGGCATGGGCGGGGGGTTGTAAGGCATGGGCGGGGGGGTTAAAGGCATGGGCAGGGGGGGTGAAAGGCATGGGCAGGGGGGGTGAAAGGCATGGGGGAGAGGGTGAAAGGCATGGGCGGGGTGGGGAGAGCGATGTCGGGCGGGAGAGACATGGGAGGCTGCGGGGTTTGTGCCGGGGGGTGGCTTAGCGATGTCGGGTGGGAGAGATGCGGGAGGCTGCGGGGTTTGTGCCGGGGGTGGGCGGGGGGGTCTGAGCGATGTCAGGCGGCGGGGCAGGAGAGACGCGAGAGGCTGCGGGGTTTGTGCCGGGAGAGGGGGGCTGAGCGATGTCGGGCGGCGGGCAGGAGAGATGCGAGGCTGCGGGGTTTGTGCCGGGGGGCGGAGGCTGAGCGGTCGGACGGGAGAGACACGGGAGGCTGTGGGGTTTGTGCCGGGGGCCGTGGGCCTGAGCGGTCGGACGGGAGAGACACGGGAGGCTGCGGGGTTTGTGCCGGGGGGTGGGGGGCTGAGCGATGTCGGGCGGCGGGCAGGAGACACGGGAAAGTGCGGGGTTTGTGCCGGGGGGGGGACTGGGAAGGGGGGGGCGCTGAGCGATGTCGGGCGGGAGAGGCGCGGGAAGCTGCGGGGCTTGTGCCGGGTGGGGGGCTGAGCGATGTCAGGTGGGAGAGACGCGGGAGGCTGCAGTGTTTGTGCCGGGGGTCTGAGCGATGTCGGGAGGCGGGGCAGTAGCCGGCGTGTGAGGCATTTGGCTGCGGTGCGGGTAGTATGGGTGAGGGGGTGAGGCGGCTTTGGCTTAGGCAGGTCAGGACGGTATAGGTGCACGGGACACACGGGGGCAGACACTCCGGCCAATGAGAGCCGTGGGGGCGAGACAAACCCGCCAATTAGAGACGTGAGAGGGCGGGCGGACCGACTGACCAATCAAATTGTCTACAGGTACGCACAAACACCACTTTCAATGATATACATATATATATATCTATATATTAATATTTACAGCCACATTTGTCTAATAGGTATATTGGGCATTAGTCTAGAAGGGGGCGGAGGTAGGGGACGTGGGTGATGGTAGTTGCCCCAGGGGAGTGTGGTTAGGCTCCTGTGGGGGGGGGAGTGGGGGTGAGAGGGGTTAACCCCTTAATTGCCTTAGCGACTAGAATGGCAATGCTTTACTGGCCACTAACTGGGTCAACAGGGTTAGTAATGTTTTTTTTAATACAGTATTAACCCCTTTGGTGCCTGTCGTATACCTTGGTAACCACGGGCATGAAACGGGTTAATGTTATTTTGATCATAGGTTTCTGTAGTAAGATATTACAGAAGCCTATGATAGAAATATTAACTCAATGCGGTATGTAACACATTATTAACGGTCGCGTTAATTCCCATATCGTGGGATTGGTGCAAATATCGCACCCAGTAAATTATTACCACAATCTTGATATATACCACCTTAAAATTGCGGTAATAACATCCGTTAGTTTATTATTTGCCAAGATGCAATATTAACTCCACTTTAACAGAATTTGATGTATCTGAGTCGTAGTGTTTTGTTTATGCCTGCGGGACAAATAGGGTTGCCAGGTGGCTTGTCCAAAAATACTGGACACAATGGTAAAAGATGCGACCCCAACGCCCTCCAAATACATATAAAAAAAATACCACCTGTGGGAGGACGGCCTCGCGGGTCAGTAAGAAGCTAAGAAACTGTGTAAAGCTTAACTGTAGTGGTTTATTCGCCACAAAACAAATAAACATCAGGTGTACTGTCCCTTTCAGAAAACCAAATAATAAAATAAACACCTATTCCCGTTAGGGAAACTAACTAGACTTCACTCCAGCCCTTTCTAGCGGGCAGCCAGCTAATCTGGTTATCCACCCAAAACATATACTATGTATTCAAAGTTCAAAATCAGAAACTCTCTTATCTGTAATTGTAGCTCCAACAGCAATCAGGAACGCCAGTTCTGGAGGGCAGGCTGTGTCCAGCTCGTGAAGAATAGATGGTACCTGGGCGCTCTCTCAAATGTACATGCAATATAGATTTAATACCTGCTTCGGGGGATGTATATTCCCCCTTGTGTTTGGAGTTTCCTCCTACGGCTCAACCCCACCAGGATCTATCCGGGATCCTTAACATAGACAAAAACAAAGAGGAACTGGGGAGCACAATACGAATAGTACGGGAATATAATAACCCCTGTGAGGTAAGATAGATCAGAGTAAACAAATGCGGGTGCTGTGCTTGGTGCTCAAAGGGTCTAAAACCCCAGTCAAAGCATCAAGCTGGGGAAATGGGAATGCAAAATAAGGTAAATCTCACTCACACGGCCCTTTGTGAGCGTGGTTGTATAATGGTATCTTTAGATCTGCTAAGGAAGACCTTTTTGGACCACGAGGGCCACCGTAGAGATGTGTCGGTGGTGCTTTCCAGCCCTTTCGTTCCAGTAGCAGTTGCCCAAGCGTGGAAGAAGCACATACTAGGAAGGAGCAAGCCCCATGGACTCTGCCTTTTTTACTTTGCATTTGTAAGTGCACGTTTGTTTTGTTCTAAAGTGTCACATTAAATTTGAACATTTTAATACCGTCCCATCCTGTGTCTCACTACTACTGTGGAGATGAGTCCGACCTGGGACCTAACATAGACATACACAGGAGCAGCATCCAGGGAGAAGTGGCGTTCCCAAGATTGCTGTGAAGGAAGACAGATCCATCTGATGTGACTGAACTCACGCAGGCCCGCGTGAGTATTCATATTATTTATTTATCCATCCTCCCACCCCCCCATCACCTTTAGAGCTTCTATGCTAACGGAGGTTTGGAGTGCTACACAAACTGTCCTGCTTGTTGATTTTTTGCATAAGGGTGAGGCCCCACTCAGCACTGTGGCAAGCGTGGCCGGCAGGGGGGCGGCGCGTGCACAGCGCTGCACCGCGGTCTGAGGGACCTTTTGCAACGGGAGGGGGCGTGGAGGTGGGTTTTCAGGGGCGTTGCCATTACCTAAAGCAGCTGGTTCGCCCTCATGGGCTGAACCGCCGGCGGGGGCGTGGCCACGCCTCCGTTGCAAACTCTGAACTTAAATTCCCCTGCTTTATTGAAAACCTGTCACGCACCGCTGGGGAAAGGTGCTCGACAAGGTAGGGACTGGGACCGGCCTGACTGGGAGGGCGGGGCTTGAATGCAGAATGGGTCCGCCCCCTAAGGCATTGACCAGTTTTACTCTCCATGTGTTTTATCCAACACTTTGGGAGCGCTTTGATTGTCACTAGATGCCAAGGAGCTACCTAAAGTGACAGACTAAGATCTGAGTATCCACTCTAATAGGAAGAGCAACCTATTTTGATGTGTATGTGCTCACACAAGCCCGTGTGCAGGTGGTGACACATGAATCGGGCCATTTAACCCCTTTCAGTGCCGGCACTGAGCACATGTTTCTTACACTAAGCTGATACTGGCTGTCTCTTTGTGTATCTACACCGAGGGGGAGTTCGAGCAGACCCGTTAAGGGGTGTGCAGTATCCAGACGTAACAGGATACTTCTGAGTACAAGCCCTAACATAAGGCCGTGTGAGTGGAATCTTATTTATCTGTAGTATATATTTCACCCTCCACATTCCGTCAAGGGGAAGTGCAGGTTTCGGTATTAGGGTATCCCGGTCCCTTTTTCCTGCATACCCCATATCTCTCTCTTGGACTGACCTTTTGCTGTGTATGTGTATATCTATACCGAAGAGGAGATTGTGACGGGAGCTTTGTGACAGGCTATAATAATACACCAAATTACTGGGTTGAACTGAACGAGGCTTAGATATAATAAAGTATATTTATTCCTTAAATAGGTGAACACAGCAATATAGTACAGTAACAGGCAAGAAGGTAACACTTACTTGGGGATGGGGAATGAGAAGTATCAGATAGCAATTCTCCAGCAATCAGGTAGCAATCAAGATGGTATTTGAAGACAATGGATATAGTGTTGACCACAGTTTATATATCTTTGTAACCCTATTCTTAACATTGAGTACAGGCTATTGGATATCAATTACCTGTAGCCAATCTTTAACGTGGGTACACAATTTAACCCATGCCCCCCAGCTAGTTAGCTCATGCGCACTAGGACCCTGAGGGTCTCATTTCTGTAGCCCCACATTTACATCAGGGGCACTGGCCAGTCTAGCAAATGGAATATCTGGCAGGAACTTCTTTGTTTGGAAGGGTAAGGCATGACACTTACAAACCACTCCAGTTTGATGCTTCTCCGCCCTCAGGACAACAGTGAGGGTGGCAATATCTTTTGAACAGTACTTAATTTCTAGACATTGGGTCGCCCCTCTGACCATCTGCTTCCCTTTGTGCAAAGGAATCTTGGCGGGTTTTTATCCCCGTCTTGGAATGCAATATTAAAGGTGAAACATAAACATATTAAAATATCCGGTTCTGTTGGGTCCAAACTACCCAGATCTTAATGTCGGAACTGGGACACTATATGGTCCAAGTTTCAGCCCGCTGAGACCTTCAGAACCGGAGATACACAAATACTACCTAAACCGTTTCCTATTTTAATACAAAATTCTCCGCTGTAAATTAAATCACGGTTTTTCACTCAATCCCCATTGAAAACAACGGGCTCCGCCATAGCCGGTCAATGGAAATCGGCCGCCATTGGAGTCTATGGGAAAAACTCCCGAACCTTTAAGGTGGTCCATACCCCGTCGGGTTGGTCTGAGAGGGTCAAGGATGGTTCTGCAGCCATGCCGGAGCAGTGACTACAGGTACCCCAAACCCTGGCCCTCTGGACCCTCCAGAACCGGAGATATGGGCTTATGGTTTGTAGCATTTCTGACTTAGTCGTTTTCTGGTGCTATTTCTGCCGCCACCATTGGAACCTATGGCGCGACCTGCTCTACCAGCACAACCCGTTCCGGGGGTCCTGGATTCTGGGACCCGGTGGTGGTCGAGTGAGGGGGGACCTAGGAACTAGGGGCAAAAAGAATTTTATTTCTGGGTGCCCTAGAACCTAAGATTCCAATGCCACTAGACGTTGAACTTCACTAATCAGTGATCAAAGCTCTTTTTCAGAAAAAGTATCCGCTTTACGGTTTTGACGGCTGCCACCTCGTTCCTGGAAAGCGCCGTCGAGGAATCTCCATTGAAGTCAATGAGCCCATTGACTTACAATGGGAAACCGCCGCTCCTCCTCTCGGACGCCACCTGCTGGTCTTTGAGGGAAACAGGTCCAAAACAGCTAGATCCACCATTGAAATGAATGGAGCTCCAATGGTGGCCTATGGGACCCTGCAAAATGGTGCCTGAAAAGGCGGGAAAATTAAACAAAGGGCTATAATCACTATACAACTATTAACCCTTGCCCTCCCGGATGGATCCCAGTGTGTGTGTGGTGCAGACACTGATATAACAATAAAACATGGGAACATACATTTTCATGATATAACAAGGGGAAAACCACATTCCTGGACCGCAATCCAGTTAACCCCTTGTCTCCCTGGTGAGGTCAGGGGGTGGCCATATGGGGGTGCAACCCCTTTAATACCGGGCCAAACCCTCTCTCACTCTACAGAGATCGCCTACCAGAAGTAAGGATACAGAAGCGGAAGACGTCCCTTTGGGCTACACCTTAGAAGATCTAAAGATACCATTATACAACAGCGCTCGCACAGGGCCATGTGAGTGAGATTTACCTTATTTTGCATTCCCATTTCCTCAGCCTGATGCTTTGACTCGGGTTTTAGACCCTTTGAGCACCAAGCACAGCACCCGCATTTGTTTACTCTGATCTATCTTACTTCACAGGGGTTATTATATTCCCGTACTATTCGCATTGTGCTCCCCTGTTCCTCTTTGTTTGTGTCCAGCTCGTAGCAGTCTTTATCCTGGTTGGGGTCCCAGCAGCAGAGCTTCTTGCAGTGATGGGGAACAGAACAGCCAGGGTCTTTCCTTGCTGGGAGAAGACTCTCAACCCTCCTGGGGAAAAACTAACTCAGCTTGTGTACGCTACTTCCTGCTTTTTAAACCTGCAGTCTCTCAGGAGTCCATCCTGCTTAATTAGCTGCAGGTGCATGTAACCTCTCCAGGAGGAGTTTAACGGCTTGTATGCTGGAAGCACACATATGCTCCTCACTCCAACATACTGTGTTAGTGACTTTGTCACACTCCTACATCCTGAATACATATAAAATATACCCCTACCTGCCCAATACATATAAAATACACCCCCCACCTCCCCAAAACATAAGATACACCCCCCACCTCCTTAATACATATAAATTTACCTCCACCTCCCCAATAAAATTCAGACTTACCTTGGGGATGGTTTCAGGTCGGGTCCGGTGGCTGCGTGAGGGAGGGGGGGTGAGACATGGCAGCTACAGAGAGGAGGGGGCGGTGGATGCAGAGAGCAGAGGGGGGGCGGTGGCTTCGGAGCAGGAGGACAGTGGCTATGGGGGTGTCGGCAACCGGTATAGCAGTTGCCATGTCTGGCTCTCTCCCACTGCAGGCTTCTCTCTCCCTGCTCAGACAGGCAACCGCCCCGCCCCCTCGTTCGAAGAGGTAATAACGGACACATACATGTCCGGTATTACCTTTCATTTTATACCGGACGCAGGGGCAAAATACCGACCTATGTGGTTCAAAACCGGGTCACCTGGCAACCCGAGAGACAAGCCAAAAACTAACCATGCTTTACTAGCCACTAAGGTGGCAAAGGGGGGTAGGTATTGTAGTGTAATGTGTATATTATCCCGTGTGGTCAGCTAGTCATGGAAACCGATGACTAGTTGACCTGTGGACTACTAAGGGGTTAATATGCACTGTAATATATTTTAACAACTATTAAATCATCTATTTCATGTTGGTTTAGCTCATCTTGCCTATGTATATAATGGGCAGTATAGTGGCCATTATATACATGGGCGGAAGACAGGGCTAACGCCAGCCTGGAGTAGGTGATAATATATTTGCGGTATTTCTGCCGCTAATCCCGTTCCAATAAATATCAGAACTTGATGTATGACAGTTTTTTACTTGAAAATTTGATATTTTGCCTGTTTTGTATCGGATCTGATGCTATTAACAGATCCGCTAAAATGTGCTTTGTTTTTGGCGCTGCAACACTGATTCATTCACGATAATAATAAGGCGCTTTTTCATGGGCGGTAATATGGCATTTTTGGTTACCGCAGCTTGATGGCCTTTTGACTCAAGTCAGGTTTAGTGATATTAAGTTCTAGTTGATCCGCAATGGTTTATGCATATCTATCACTATTTGCAATTTAACATTAACTAGCTGATATACCCGGCGTTGCCCGAGATGTAATTTTGGGGCGCGGGGGCGACAGGGTTGGGCTCCCCCCCCCCTTGAAAGCTAGGTGGGTGACTGAGTTGACTGAGTGTGTGGGTGAGTGAGTGGGTGGGTGGATGGGTGAGTGGGTCTGTGGGTGGATGGGTGAGTGAGTGGGTGTGTGGGTGGATGGGTGACTGAGTGGGTGTGTGGGTGGATGGGTGACTGAGTAGGTGTGTGCGTGGATGGGTGACTGAGTGGGTGGATGGGTGGGTGACTGAGTGGGTGTGTGGGTGGATGGGTGACTGAGTGGGTGGATGGGTGACTGAGTGGGTGGGTGGGTGAGTGGGTGGGTGACTGAGTGGGTGGGTGACTGAGTGGGTGACTGGGTGGGTGGGTGGGTGACTGAGTGGGTGGGTGACTGAGTGGGTGGGTGGTTGACTTTGACTGCGTGACAGTGGGTTGGTAACTTGGTGACAGTGCGTGGGTGGGAGACAGTGGGTGACTTACCTTGACCGGGTGGTGGTTCCTGACGGCAGATGGTTCCCCTCCTGGCACTGATATCCCTGTGGCATCTGGCTAGGGCAGGAGGTGGGTTCGGGAAGTTGGCGGGGGGGCAAGTGTGGCAGGCTGGGCCGGACAATCTCCCCCGCTCACACACTTCATGGCCCACAAATTTTTGCAGGGGCGAGAAATGGCGCCGCGCAGGAGATACGCGCCCGCCCCAGCGCGAGCATACTCTCCCCCGGCGCCACCCACCCCAAAACACAGCCATCCTGCTGTGCTGGAGACGGCACCTCACGGGGAACCTGCGCACCCGCCCCCCGGTTACGGCCGGAGCCCCCGCCCGAGCACACTCTCCCTGGCGCCAAACCACCACCGACCACCTGCTGTGATGGAGGCGGCACTGCGCGGGCAACACGCGCCCCCCCCCATCCGTCGAGCGGGAGGGGATCAACCGCCCGCCGACAGCAGCCGCACCAACGGCCCCTAGTGATCATACTCTCCCCCAGGCATCGCCACTTGGATGAGGACGGGGGGCGGCTCGCAACCTGCAAGCGCACGGTGATCGCCCCACACACCCCCCCGTGTCGGAATCAACCGCGCAGGCCCAACGGTACTCCGGGTAAGGGACCCACCGTGCCGAGTTATGATGGGCACCGGGAGAGGGAGGGGGGGGGGGGGGGGGTGTGTGTGTGTGGAAGTTGAGCTGCGGTCCGGCTGACGGGGGAGAGTGACGGGCACGGGGAGTGTGTGTGTGTGTGGTCAGAGGCGCAGGTGGTCACGGTGAGAGGAGAGTGTGCGTGTGTGTCTCTCCTCCCTGCCTGGCCCGCAGGCCAATGAGCTGTCCAGCCGACATACACACACAAACATTATTTGAGACTTAAAGATATAGATAATAAGACAACAGAGATTTAAAAACCATACAACACACATATTCCTGATTACCTTGTGCTGGCGCGTTACTTTTCCACAGCGTACCCCGTTGATACCAAGCTCTTTCCCATATTCATCTCCAGACCAGGAGCTCTGTGTGTGGGGGGAGGTCTGTGCAGGTTCTGTAGTAGATTTTCCTGTGGTACTGGAACGCCACAAGGTTCTGTTCTTCCTCGTTTCTCGCACAATTTACAAATCTAAAATTAGGACAGTTAGTGAGGTATCAAAGTAATGTCTATTTTATAAAGGAAGAGCTGAAAAAAGATACAAGTTGTTAATAATGTGACTTGTCTTTTCTTTCTTCTCTACAGAGAGGGGAATCAGGGGGAGGGGGGAATCGGATTGGCTGCTGGGATCCAATCCATGATTGGTTCCCTTGCTTGTCACGTGACGTGACACTCGCCGAAACCACAAGCTCCGGCTGGCTGACGCGTCACAGCACGCAGTCAGCCACGCCGGTAGGAGCCAACGGGGACATCCAGAAGGGAGGCAAGCAGCTGGTGGCCCACGGCCGCAGCGGGACCAAAGCCTAAGGCTACATACGGGCAGCAATGGTGCTGAAATAGGCTGTGAGGAGAAGACAGGAGTGAGGGGAGAGGTGCAAAGAGCTGCTGTGATCACATGCTCATTGCCATTTACTTGAGTGGCTGTTAAAGTGCAATTGAGGCTATTGCACTTTAGTGAATCTAGTGTTTGGTAAACAGAGGAGGCAAAGTGGATAAGGAAAAAGAACCCCCTGCAGATCAGTACCTGGGAGGCAAATAAAGGGTGTGGGAGGAAGGGGGATACAGAACACAAACAGCAACAGAAACACAGTAAGAGAAACCATGTGAGACGGGTAACTCTTCTCCTGAGGGGGTATTGGGGAAATAATTTGACAAGCTGTTTGGGGGATAAATAAAATGAATATTTCTGTTTCTTCAGTAGTTTCGGGAGGTTTTGCAAGGATTTGGAAAGACAATAAGTAATGGTCACAGACTAATAGTCTGGAGAATATAGATTTGGCATTAGCTGCCCAGTGAACTAGGTAAAGTAGTGTAGGTGACAGCAACCAAAGTTATCCATAATGTCACCAGCTGCCTCTGGTTAAATAAGGCATTAAAAAGTGTGGCCCTGCGTTCCTAAGACGGAGAAAGACTTGTGTGGGATGAGAGAAAAAGGAGCGCTTAGGATAGCTAGCACGGAGAAAAGGCTGATTGTACAAACTCTTATGGGTTTCTAATCTCAGGATTTATTTAAACTGAAGCAGAGTAGGAAAATGGTATTTAAAGGGGCAGTCCCTCCTAGGAAGAACGTGACCCAACAACAATGGCATATTTAATAGGTTAAATGTAGCGAATTGTCAAGTTAAAAAAACAGTTTAGCAAACGACTGCTATGGATTCTACTATTCTGTTTATCCCACTTAAGTCTACTGTATTATTAATAAGCTACTAGATAACACTTATGATCTAGCCTATGTGCCTCTGTGTCTACACAATCTATAATAGGAGTTATGTCTTTTAATCTATAAATCCATAATGGTTTGTAGTTTGCCTTGTTATCTCATGTACAGATAAATGTGTGTAATAATGCTGTTTTTGACTGTAAGCTCATAACATTGAACCATCTTTTAACTTGCTCCTTTTCACCTTTAACCACTTCGTTTTGCAGAAAAATCATCTAAGAAATTATCAGCATGGCAGCTCCCAGCTCTTCAGACTAATTTATAGTCATTAAATATCCTTTATGGCCCCAATATAGTGCGTACATGTGGCTACAATTATCGTTACTTAAAGCTGCAGTTCAGTCAATATCCTGCATGTGTGTTTTTTTTAATAAATCAGTTCTGTAGTAAGAAAAAATACTTTTAGCATTTTCTGTTTTAAAAAAAACAACTTTAAAATACCAATTTTCTTGTATTCTATTTTAACAAGCATTTACTAAGGCACAGCCCCTTCATGTCCTGTCACAAGCCCTGGCACACCCCTTTGTCAGCCCTGCCCTCTTCTTGCACATGTCAGTGCAGGAGTGCTCATGAATATTCATGAGCTTCCACTGAGTGACAGAAGCAGACGAAAAACATATGCCATATCTAAAGATGTCGCCAAATTTCACCGATCAATACATGGAGAACGAATTGACTGGCAGCGATACAGTTCTTTAAGTAATTAGAGATTGCCCACATGAAACTATTGAATTAAAAAAATAAAAATAAAAAAAAGACTGAACTGCAGCTTTAAGTGTAAGGCTGCGTCCATAGACACTGCAGCCGTGCGGAGGCTGAGGGAAAGCGGGTGCTTGTCTATGGGCGGGCCAGTGACGTCATGGAGCTGGTTCGCACTCATTGGGCGAACCGCTCACGTGTCCGCCCTATCACGCAAGAATTCAGATTTAAACTGATTTATCACACATCGCACACCCCCTCCCGCGCACACGGCCATTTAGACGCGATCACTGCCTTTAGGCAGTCTGCCTATCTATGGACGCAGCTTAACTTATGCAATTTGACTTCTCCCCAGTTCAGCAAATGTGCGGAGCTGTCCGTGTTTGATTATTTTGTTATTGGTTTTCCAGGTTGCTTGGTGACGTGACATCATCAGTGTCATATGACGCTGCGATGACGTCAGACGTCAACCAGGAAGTACTGAGGCTGCAGTGGCTGCCCGACTGTAAACACAGGTGATGGGTATGAAGTGGATTTTGTAAACCTTAGGGGGTATATATACTTGTTAGCTTCACGCATAGTGTGTCTGCACGTGTCGCACGACACAAATTGCTGCCGCGGCTTGAGTCTCCTGAGTGGTGTCCGGCAGCTGGGATTTTATATTGTAACCACAAAGATTACCCAGTATGGGTTTTTCAAGAAAAACTCTGAAAGGGTTAAATAGGTCGTATAACCAGGCTCTATAAAAGTTGTGTACGACTATAGAGCTCATTACCACTGACGAAGTACGTCACGAAACTCGTAGAATGGAGCTATCCCTGTCCGTGAGCAGAGGCACCAGGAGTTCGGCGCCCGGCAGTGATGTCATCAAGAGACAGTGTGAGGAGTCGCGAACGGTGGAGAGCAGTGCAACACTGATCCCAGCTGCCGGACACCACTCAGGAGGCTCAAGACGCGGCGGCAATTTGTTTCGTGCAGACACACGGTGAATGTTTTTTTTTTTGTGTGTGTATTAATAAATGTTTTAATCAGTACTACACTAGGTACTTTTTATTTCACTTTATTTTGGGAGAATCACGCTTTGTTGGAGATCTTGGAGAAGGAATGCAGGTGTGGTCCTGATCAAGCGCAGAGGAGAGGATTAAAGATACTCATTTTTTGCCAGTTATCAACTTCATTCTTGTAAGTAGGCACTTGTCTGGGTGACGCAGGCCCCATAATCAAAGGTGCGGCGCAATGATTTGTCCCCTTTATAACCACAGGAAACACTGTTTGGTGGAAAGAGAAGTCTAAAGTCATTGACGTGGATAACAGGACTGGTTTTCATAACCATATACGGGACTGGTATTGTACTGTTCTGTTCCTTTTTTGCCTGTGATTTGATTTGTGTGTTTATGTTCTGTATTTGACAAGTTTTGGAAGACTTGTCTGTCTTGTCCCTAAGGCTGCCATTTCTTCAACCTTGGACTGATCTATTACACTCCTTTGATTGGGATTATATTTCAATGCTTTCAACTTGTTGATATAAGAGTTGCCCATTTATTTTTGAGAGATGTTATTAAGATCAAACCCACAGTCAGTATTATGTATACACGTGGGGGCTCTGTATGTGGGGTCGGTCACATCCTTCACCTTTTAGGTATAGCTTTATGAGTACACTAGGTACGTTTGCCCAACAGGTGTTTTTAGGCGCTTTGTGCAAGTAAATAGTTATTTTATTGCAGTAAGGTGTATGGTCTGAGGAGAGGACGTGTCTGTCCTGAAACGCCACGTGTTTGCATATACCTGCTCTGATGCTTTGAATACAAAGTAAGTTACTTACAGAAAAGGCTCCTGTGTGCTTCCTGCACCACTTTATTTCTTCATCTTCTCTTTCCCGGAAGTGGAGACACTGACTACATCCAGGTCACAGCTCTGTGCCCTACTGCGCATGCTCACACTAAGGGGATCATGGGAGTTGTAGTTTTTAGACTTCAAAACGGATCATGTGTCACATACTGTGTAGATTAGAAACAAGACAGTAACATTTCCCAGGCACTGTGCTAGGGAAAGGTAGTTTCTTCTGCATGTAGATGTATATACTCTTCTTTGTCCTTAATATATTTCAATATACCTGCTTCAGGTCCTCCCTTTTGGACACACACGCCCCCCTCCCTCCTCTGTTCTCTCTGTGTCTCTCACAGATGTCTGGGGCAGGGCTGCTGGTTTTGTGCAGATTGTCCTGATTTTATCATTTACTTTATTTTGAACGTTAATAACAAGTGCCCGCCCCCTCCCTGCTCCCTCAAACAGAGCCCCCCCCCCCCTGCTCCCAAACACAGACGCACAGAGCCCCCCCTGCTCCCTCACACAGTGCCTGTGATGGTGAGGGGGTACCAAGGCCAGTAAATAAAGGTATTATGTCCGGCTGGGTGCCCCTGAGTCATATTGGAGGTTGTAGAGTGTCAGTTCTGCAGCCCAACAATGTCTGTAATTCTTAGGGTGACCAGATTTTGAAAATGAAAAACCGGGACACATTTTTTTTTACATAACAGTTTATTTATTGTAGTACACTTATACTTTACTACCATTAGTCCTTGTTACATAGTTACGTGTGTGTGTGTGTGTGTGTGTGTGTACCTCACTAATCGAACAAAAAAAAAAGCCAGATGTGAATGATTCTGAACCCATTAACCAGTGTCAGGATGCCCCCTCTCAACAATTTCCAAATCAGCAATCCCGCCTGGGATCTTACCTGATCCGCAGTCCCTCAAGGTACTATACTGGAGGGGAGGTGTTCCCAACCTGTCTTCTGATGTCTCCCGCGTGAAACTTGAGTCAGATCTGGAAGAAAGCAGGGTAGGTTACTTCGGTGTAGGTATACGGCAGTTAAGATAAGATATAGAGGGTGAGGGAGACAGGGAGGAAGAGGGATGGTGAGGAGGGTGAGGGAGGGGGGGGGGAGGAAGAGGGAGGGTGGGGGGAGGAAGAGGGAGGGTGGGGGGAGAAATAGGGAGAGTGAGGGGGAGATAGAGAGGGTGAGGGAGACAGAGAGGGCGAGGGAGACAGAGGGTGAGGGAGAGTGTGAGGGAGACAGAGAGGGAGAGGGTGAGGGAGACAGAGAGGGTTACACAAACTCTCCCAGAAGAGAGGGTGACACAAACACCCACAGATATACACACACAGATAGATACACACACTGATACACACACACCCACAGATACACACACCCACACACAGATACACACACCCATACACACACACACACACACACTGATACACACACACACACACACACTGATACACGCACACTGAGATACACACACACACTGATACACACACACTGAGATACACACACACATACTGAGATACACACACACACACTGATACACACACACACTGATACACACACACACACACACTGATACACACACTGATAAACACAGACACTGATACCCACACACACACAGATACACACACACACACACACGGAGGGGACAATGGTGGGAGCGCCGGGGGGCAAATGTGGGAGCGCCGGGGGGGGGGGGGGCAAATGTGGGAGCGCCGGGGGGGGGGGGGCAAATGTGGGAGTGCCGGGGGGGCAAAGGTGGGAGCGCCGGGGGACAAAGGTGGGAGCGCCGGGGGACAAATGTGGGAGCGCTGGGGGAGGGCAAAGGTGGGAGCGCCGGGGGACAAAGGTGGGAGCGCCGGGGGACAAAGGTGGGAGCGCCGGGGGACAAAGGTACAAGGTAGCCATTCGCGCTCCCACCAACCCTGCTCCCCCTGCGCCTACCTCCCGCCCGGGCAGCAGCAGCCACAGGGAACGGAGGCAGAGGGGGGGGCAAGCGCCAAACAGCCAACGGTTGTCCCCGCTCCCACCTCCCTGCCCACGCCCACGAAACCCCACCCCCGGCATCCTCCAGCCAATTACCTGCGGCCCGGCATATTCTACTAGAAGCCCAACCCCCTGAAATTCCAAAAATACTCACCGGCCGGGCTACCGCATCCTCGCCGCCACCGCGCACCGCCATCTCATCTATAAAACAAACGGGACCAGGGGAAAAAAACGGGACATTGCCGGGACGGACCGGCAGCCGGGACAGCACAGAAAAAAACGGTACTGTCCCAGCAAAACCGGGACGCCTGGTCACCCTAGTAATTCTGCAATTGTATTACAAACTGTCTGTGCTCATCCTGCTAGGCATAAGGGGACCACATCATTATCCTGTGTTACATTGTATATGTCTTCCCCAGTTATGTGAAAAATTAATGATACAGGGCACAATGCGGATTTTCAAAAAGATTTAATTATTAAAATAGCACCAAATACAACGTTTAGTCCTTCTCAGAGGACTTTCTCAAGTGACTGGCATATGAAAGTCTGATAATGTCCAGTATAAATAGTGAAATAACCATGTGAAAGAAATTGAAGATAATCACCCCCCAATTGCCCTTCATTAGTCCACAGCTTGTTCCTACAGTACTCCATACTGCATGTGTCTCCTCATCCCGTCGCGTTGATGTCATCAGGTAGGTCCTCCCTCTGAAGTGGCTCCCGATTGACTTCCGACCTTTCGCAATACCTCATGACGTCGTCATTAGTGGATCTTTTCCTCAATCATCATGCCCTGACTTTGCCTGAAGTCTTTGCGCATGCGCAGTTGCATTGTGCGTCCTAGCGACACCCTCTGGTATCTTCTGCTGGACGTGTGGGAGGAATAGATCACTCTGACGACCTTTTGGACCACCGTGGAGGTGGAGGGATGGGTGTCACATGGTGGGAGGGAGAAGGAACCATCAGTAAGACAATACAGACTGTGTCATATCCAGTGAATAAAAATAAAATGAAAGCCTTGTTTCTTTATCTACTCTCTCTAATAGTTACCTGTAATCTATGTTTAAAATATTCAAACCAATGAGGAGATCAACAGCAGCAGCATAACAGGAAAAGGTGGTCTGTGAATGGGAAGCATATGTACACATCTCCTTGCAAACGTCTGTCCAAAAAACAATTTTGGGACAAAAAATCATTAAGCCCTCTGGGGAAGATAGTGTCCAAAGTGAACATCCAGAATGCTTCCCTTTGCAGCAATGATTTGTCCCTGTCAGAGCCAGGAAATAATTTTTGTACCTGTCACGCTGTGCAGCCCGCAGACAAGGCCAGTCCCCTGTACTGAGGTGGGATGTTGAATATACACACTGACAGCAGAGGGAGCAGGTCCGGGATGTGGTTGTAGCGAGGCCAGGCCAGGATTAAGATTTAGAATAGTCGTTGTACTTGCCGAGTTCAGGATTATAGAGAGTTCCGTAGTCAAATCCGTTTCCGTGTCCAAGGGTCTGAGAGGTAACAATCGTGATGGGTAAGCCGAAGTCGGGAGCCAGAGAGGTAAGTCAGACAAGCCGGTTCAAATCTGTAGGGGTAAAGACAAACAGGAGCACTACACAGTTTCCAGGCTACACAGGAAGCAATGAGCTATGCAGAGCAAGGAGGAAGTGACAAAGCAGGGTATTTAAAGTGGTATCGACCAATCCAGACAGGGGCGTGACGAGGAGCAGCTACTGAGAGGCTGGGAGTAACAGGGCTCAGCTGAGAGTGCAGGAGGCTTGGCAAGAACTCCCGGGCTGAGCGGGGGGCGGAGGCAGGCATGGCGCGCGTGTTACAAGTGCCAGGGATAGATATGCGCACTGTAACGCCG
Organism: Ascaphus truei; assembly: GCF_040206685.1. Lineage (NCBI taxonomy): Eukaryota > Metazoa > Chordata > Amphibia > Anura > Ascaphidae > Ascaphus > Ascaphus truei. The sequence goes on along the minus strand of NC_134497.1, from coordinate 30,784,027 downwards.
GCATGAGAATCCAAGATGGTGGCCGCGGTGTGAGTAGCAGGGAGTGCCGCACGCCGGCAGGGGTAGCAATGAGGGGCAGAGGCAGCAGCAGCTGCAGTACTGGCAGTGGGTAAGGAGGGGTCACGTTGCAGGGGACGTGGCCCCCGTTTACTTACAGCACCCCCCCCCTTCAGGATCGACCTCCGGACGATCCATCCAAGGCTTCTGTGGGAATTTCTTATGGAAGCGATCCAAGAGAACTGGAGCATGGATGTCCTCCTTCGGTACCCAAGAGCGTTCCTCTGGACCATAACCCTGCCAGTGAACAAGGAATTGTATCTTTCCTCTGGATACACGAGAATCCATGATTGTCTGGATTTCGAATTCAGGGTGTCCTTGGACCGTGACTGGTTTGGGTTTATGGGTTTTAGCAGGGAACCGTTTGCTCGGGACGAATGGCTTGAGCAAGGAAATGTGGAATACGTTTGGAATCCTCATAGAAGACGGAAGTTGCAGACGAGATGCCACAGGATTGATTTGTTCCTGGATCAGAAAAGGCCCTAAGAATCGGGGTACCAATTTCGGGGTCGGAGACTTCAACTTGATGTTCTTGGACGAAAGCCAAACTCAGTCCCCTGGCTTGTAATTAGGGGCCTGTAATGTGTTTCTACCTTGCTTCAGAATCCAATTGTTTATTCCCCTTTAAAAATGTTTTGTTCTCATTCCAGTGTTTGCACCAACACATACATTGGGGTTGATGCGGGAGGGAAGGGGTTAATGTTAATTCAGTGATTATAGCCCTTTGTTCCCTTTTCCCGCCTTTTCAGGCTCCAGTTTGCAGCCTTCCATAGGTCGTCATTGAGGCTCCATGCATTCCAATGGCAGAAGAAGCGGTTTTGGACCTGTTTTCCAGCGACGGCAAGCAGGTGGCATCCAAGAGGAGGAGAGGTGGTTTCCCATTGCAAGTCAATGGGGCCATTGACTTCAATGGGGATTCCTTGATGCCGACCTCCAGGAACAGGTTGGCAGACATCCAATCCGCAGATCGCAAGAGCGGAAACATTTTCTTAAAGAGAGCTTTGATCACTGTTAGTTCAAGTTCAACGACAAGTGGCGTGGGAATCTTAGGTTCTAGGGCACCTGAGAATAACATTCTTTTTGCCCCTAGCCCCTAGGAGCCCCCCCACACGACCCCCACCGGGTCCGGGAATGAGGGACCCACGTAAAGGGGAGAGCGGAGAAAGAAGGTCGTGCCATTGACTCTAATGGCGGAGCGGAGGTTCCATTGAATCCAATGGCGGCGCTCGCCCATGCATTGTCTATGGCGGCGCCGGCCATCGACTCCAATGGGGAAAAGCTGTGTGGTGTTAAAATGGCTAAGTCCGAAATGGTGAAAAATGTAAGTCCACATCTCCGGTTCTGGAAGGACCAGAGGGCTGGGATTTGGGTGGCATGTAGCCAAGGTTCCGGCATGAATGCATGGCCATTCCTAGCCCTCTATGAACAACCAGACGGAGTGTGGGCAAATGTAAAGTTTGGTGAATTTCCCCATAGCCGTCAATGGCGGCGTCTTCCCATTGAAAGGCTATGGCGGAGACGTCCCATTGACTTCAACGGCGTAGTCGCTCCATTGAACGCCTATGGCGGCGGAGCCCATTGATTTCAATGGGGAAAGAGTGAAAGGCAGAAATTCTTTTTTAAAGGGAAGAATCCTGTATTTTAAAAGTGTTTTAACCGGCATTTGTGTATCTCCAGTTCTGGGGGTCGCCGCGGGCTGAAACTTGGCCACAATGAAGAGTTACTTCTGGCTTGAAGAACTGGCAAGTATCGGCCCACTGGGTCCAACAGAACCGATTATTTTAATATGTGAAGATATTAAACTGGGAATGGTATTTTGGGTCTGGTATGAGAACGCAGAGCCCATCTGCTAAGTTAATAGGTCAGGATGGCAGACAAGTGGTCTACCATACCCCCTCTAATCAAAGGTTGACCGCTCTGATTGTATACAATAGGGTGGAGGAACAAAGGGTCTGAGTGGTCTGTAAGTGTCATAATTCACACTTGCAGATAAAGGAGATCCTGCTTCAAAGGAATTTGCTAGCCAGCCAGGCGCCCCAAGATTAAGGGGTAGGACTGAGATTGTATATAAACAAGGCTCAGCCTATGCCCAGTGTGTCTATGTGTCATAACGAGATTGCTGTATGAATTGCTAATCAAGATTCCTGATTATTTCATCATTCTAATCCTAAGTAAGTGTATATTTTGTCTGTTATGTGTATATCTTGTGTGTTCACTTTTTCAAGGAATAAAATATATTTATTTATATCTTAGTCGTGTTCAGTTCAACCCAGGTATTTTAGTGTATAGTATAGCTTGTCATAAGTTACCGTGACAAGCCTATAATAAACTGGTGGCAGCGGCGGGACTGAACTGAACCTGTATTACAGTTTACTGCGGGACTCTGTAATACAGTTGGAACTCGAGGTGAATTGCGAGTTCCTAAGACTAAAGATATTGGACACACAGTGTACAACATATAACACAAGATATGGCACCACCTCACTGTTCCCCTACTTGTGAGAAGCATTGCCTCCAGAACCAAAGTGCCGGCCATCCGTGTGACTGGAGCCGGGCACCGAGACCGGAGGAGTGCATCAAGTCGGCGCGGGAACCTGCAGCCGGCAAGGCTGAGAGAGAAGCGGCGATCGGTGAGCATGAAACCCGGCCGGCTGAGCAAAGAACCACCTCTGCAGCCGCCATACCCATCAAACCACCCGGAGAGCAGGGAATGGACCCATCTCCGGGACGGCAGAGACTTGGGGATGGAGCGAGTAGTCTCGGAGTCCACGGAAGTCTTGCAGCAGGAGAGGTAACGGCCGTTGCGGCGGCCCGTTTATTTTCCATGAAAGAGCTAGCACTGGTGTGTGCGTTGGGCGAGACGTGGTTCCCGGCGAAGTGGACCCAGTTCATGGAGTTGGTGCTGCACCGACCTGCTTACCCCCTCCCAGAACCCGGCGCTCGAGCATCTCTGCTCTGGACTAAGCAGCCCCTTGCGGGGGGTAGTCCACCGGCGGCGGAGAAGCTCCGACATGAGCCTGGCGCTCGAGCAGCTCCGCTCTGGACTCAGCAGCCCCTTGCGGGGGGTGGTCCACTGGCGGCGGAGGAGCTCCGGTAGGCACCACGGCGCTATCACTGCCAACAAGCGGGCCACAATAATGCCCAGTGCCCGGACAGTGCGCGTTCGGGCGAAGAAGCTCCTCAGGGCCAGCGCTCATGAGCTGCAGAAAAGATGACCCAGTAAGTGGCATCCTCCGATGGCTCCCGCCCAGCCAGAGCGATAACCCTTTGTGGGACGTTCCCTGGAGAACATGGCCGGGCTGCATCGGCGAGAGCGGCGGCCATCCATCGGATCCCGGCGGAGAACCGGCGGCGGCGGCAGAAGAGAAGCCGCCATTCCGGCATCCTGCCAGAGGCACTTTTATTTGGGGGAGGTTTGGGGTGTGCGGGATGTGGGTGTTTCACATTGTTTGGCGTAGTCGACGATCCCCAGCAATGACCGGAGCCCCACGATCTACGCCGGCGACCCTGTGCAGAAGCCGGGTGCTGAGACGGCAGCCACCCAGGGCTCGCCCGTGGCGGCGGTGGAAGAGCCGCGATTCCGGCAAAGTGCCGGAGCCCTTTCTGAGTTGGGGGAGGGACAGGGATTGCGGGAGGGGGTTATTTTACCGGGTTTGAATGGAGCCGTGTTTCTCCATGAGGACCTGGGACCCTTGTCCTGCACCGTTTTACCTGTGCCAAACCCGGGAGCTGTTGCGGCAGTTGCCCGTTGCGTCCCGGCCCAGCTGATGCCGGCGGTTGCCACTCCAGTCCCCCTGCAATCGGGACCAACGAAGGCGGCGGTCTCTGCGAGGTAAGCCAGACCCAGTCGAAGACTGACCCTGACTTATATTTTCCCATGACTGTACCCAGTTATTCCCCTCTAGGAGTGACCGGTGGGTGGCAGGAGATGGGAGCACCAGGGGAGGGGAAGGAAGAGCAGCTTGTAGGGCAGCTAGGCATTCCCATTACCCTGGTGGAGCATCAAGGGGACTCTCAGTTAAGAGCCCCACCGTGGCAGCCTTGCTATGGGCTGGAGGTATCAGGGGCAGTGGCACAGTTAGACCACCCCAGGGTTACCTACCAGCCAAGAGCTAAGGTGGGTGCATCTGCACCAGCAACCCTGAGCTCACCTCCGGTAATGGGGGCGCAGCTTCAAGGACAGGGGCTAGCCCCGTTAGCACCCAGCTCTAGGGTAGGATTAACTGGGAGAGGGTTGGGTGGGCCAGTGGGAACCGGGGAGGGAAGGCAGCAAGTGAGCCATCCAGATTTCCCCATTACCCTGGCAGAGCCTCAGGAGGACTCTCGGTATAGAGCCCCACTGTTGTCGCCTGGCTATGGGCCGGAGGTATTTGGGGCGGTGGCACAGTTAGCCCACCCCCAGATTACCTGCCAGCCAGGAGCCAAGGCAGATTCTTCTGCACCAGTGCCCCTGGGCTCCTCTCCGGTAATGGGGAGGCAGTGTCAGGGAGATGGCCTCACTCAGGTGACCTTAGGCTCCAAGTTAGGAATAGCTAGGGAGAAGCGGAGTGAGGGAAGGCTGCAGGTAGGTAGCCAGCACCAGGTCTCAGTAGGAGGAGAAAGGCTAGTGGTAGCCGGGGAGGGAATGCAGCAGGTATGGCAGCTAGAGTTCCCCACTACCGTGGCAGAGCCTCAGGGGGTCTCTCAGATCAGCAACCCCCTGTTGCAGCCTGGCTATGGGCTGGGGGTATCATGGGCAGTGGCAAGCTTGTGCCACCCCAGGGATACCTGCCAGCCAAGAGCTAAGGCGGGTGCATCTGGAGAGATGCCCCTGAGCTCATCCCTGGTTAGGGGGAGACAAGGTCAGGGAGGTAGGGGGGAGCAGAGTGCAGGTAGGCTACAGGGAGGTAAGCAGCAGGAGTCATCAGCAGGGGCTGATGTGCTGGGCCTAGGGGAGGCTAGGCAGGGAGACACTGTGGAGCAGGGGGAGATAGGTCAGTGGAGATAGGTCAGGCAGCTGCCAGAAGCTAGGGATGGGCTAGGTAGGCAGGAGGTCCCTTGGTCTGACTTACAAGGAGTGACCCCCCTGACAGATTCCCCAGGGTTCCCAGAGGTAGGGCTGCAGGAAGAAGGCAGCCAGGAGCAGTAGCCAGGGCTAGTGGGGTACAGCAGAGGGTTCTGTCCCCAGGGCAGCCAAGGGTAGCTACAGGGAGGAAGGGCAGCACAGTGGAGTGGAGAGGAATGGTGCTGGCCCTAGCAGCAGTGGTGGTAGCAGGTGCTTGTTTCCTGGCCTCAAGTTTTGAGAGGGCAGGGGCAAAGCACCTGGGTACCAGGGATCAGTACAGGATACTGCGGGATTGCCTTGTCCCAGGGGGCACAGGAGAGGGTAGGAGTCAGCACCCCAGGTGGTTTCTGGAATCCAGAAGTGATGCCACTCGGGGTGGGGACTGCCCTAGAGGCAGGGAGGAGAGGCAAGGGTATAGCGGAGCAGCTAGAGGTGGGCACAGGGCCAGGGCATGTAGGGTCCCTACAGGATAGTGACATAGCTCTTTACCAGAATTGGTTGACAGGAAAGCGACGGTCTGTGCTTGATAGCTGGTCTCTTGCTGGTGCAGAGACATGCCAGTCTCTGGGCAGTATGCAGCCTGGTCTGCAGAGGTGCCCCTTCACGATGGGCTTGGTTCACCAGGCCCTGGGTGGGGGGCAGAGGGTGGCAAAGGAGAATGCCCGGCGGCCACATTGGAGCCCTGCTCAGCAGGATCTGGACTTCACTATCCAATGTGGCCAGGACAATGTACTGGACAATGCCGGAGGACAATTTTGCCAGGCCAACCCCTCACGACTTATTGAGTGCTTCAAGGATGCCAGTGGTCTCCCAGTGCCAGGGTGGGCAGCTGGGTCACAAGGCACCCATTGAGCAGGGGAGGTGTCATGGTAGAGGGGGTTTGGCCCGGGATTAAAGGGGTTACACCCCATTTGGCCACCCCCTGCTCTCACTTGGGAAGCAAGGGGTTAACTGGACTGTGGTCCAGTAATGTGTTTTTACCTAGCTTCAGAATCCAACTGTTTATTCCCCTGTAAAAATGTATTGTTCTCATCCCAGTGTTTGCACCAACACATACATTGGGGTTGATGCGGGAGGGAAGGGGTTAATGTTAATTCAGTGATTATAGCCCTTTGTTCCCTTTTCCCGCCTTTTCAAGCTCCAGTTTGCAGCCTTCCATAGGTCGCCATTGAGGCTCCATGCATTCCAATGGCAGAAGTAGCGGTTTTGGACCTATTTTCCAGCGACAACCAGCAGGTGGCGTCCGAGAGGAGGAGCGGCGGTTTCCCATTGTAAGTCAATGGGGCCATTGACTTCAATGGGGATTCCTCGACGCCGACCTCCAGGAACAGGTTGGCAGCCAATGCAAACCGCAGACCGCAAGAGCGGAAACATTTTCTAAAAGAAAGCTTTGATCACTGTTAGTTCAAGTTCAACGACAAGTGGCGTGGGAATCTTAGGTTCTAGGGCACCTGGGAATAACATTCTTTTTGCCCCTAGCACCTAGGAGACCCCCACATCACCCCCATCGGGTCCGGGAATGAGGGACCCACGTAAAGGGGAGAGCGGAGAAAGAAGGTCGTGCCATTGACTCTAATGGCGGAGCGGAGGTTCCATTGAATCCAATGGCGGCGCTCGCCCATGCATTATCTATGGCGGCGCCGGCCATTGATTCCAATGGGGAAAAGTCGCGTGGCGTTAAAACGGCTAAGTCCAAAATGGTGAAAAATGTAAGTCCACATCTCCGGTTCTGGAAGGACCAGAGGGCTGGGATTTGGGTGGCATGTAGCCATGAATGCATGGCCATTCCCAGCCCAATTTCCCCATAGCCGTCAATAACGGCGTTTTCCCATTGAAAGGCTATGGTGGAGACGTCCCATTGACTTCAACGGCGGAGTCGCTCCATTGAACGCCTATGGCGGCGGAGCCCGTTGATTTCAATGGGGAAAGAGTGAAAGGCCGAGATTCATTTTTAAAGGGAAGAATCCTGTATTTTAAAAGTGTTTTAACCTGCATTTGTGTATCTCCGGTTCTGGGGGTCGCAGCGGGCTGAAACTTGGCCACAATGAAGAGTTGCTTCCGGCTTGAAGAACTGGTAAGTATCGGCCCACTAGGCACCAACAGAACCGATTATTTTAATATGTGAAGATTTTAAACTGGGAATGGTATTTTGGGTCTGGTATGAGAATGCAGAGCCCATCTGCTAAGTTAATAGGTCAGGATGGCAGACAAGTGGTCTACCATACCCCCTCTGATCAAAGGTTGACTGCTCTGATTGTATACAATAGGGTGGAGGAACAAAGGGCCTGAGTAGTCTGTAAGTGTCATAATACACACTTGCAGATAAGGGAGATCCTACTTCAAAGGAATTTTCTAGCCAGCCAGGCACCCCAAGGTTAAGGGGCAGGACTGAGATTGTATATAAACAAGGCTCAGCCTATGCCCAGTGTGTCTATGTGTCATCTCGAGATTGCTGTATGAATTGCTAATCAAGATTCCTGATTATTTCATCATTCTAATCCTAAGTAAGTGTATATATTTTGTCTGTTATATCTTGTGTGTTCACTTTTTCAAGGAATAAACTATATTTATTTATATGTTAGTCGTGTTTAGTTCAACCCAGGTATTTTGGTGTATATTATAGCTTGTCATAAGTTACCCTTTACAGATGGTCTGCCTGAGACTTGAATTTCTGAGCGGCGCTAAGAAGCGCGGACTGGATCTTGATCCATGACTCCTGAAGAGTAGTTACCCGTTCATCAGCCGCCGGCAGTCCTATCGGAATGTTTGAGATTGGCAGTCAACTTGGGTGGAATCCATGATTTACAAAGAACGGGGTTTCGCGCGTGGATTCATTACGAAGTGAATTGGTTGCAAATTATGCCCAAGGTAGCAGGTCAACCCAATTATCCTGGGAATTGGAAATAAAACACCGTAGGTATTGTTTCAGCGTTTGATTTAGCCTTTCAGTTTGCCCATTAGTCTTGAGGTGATAGCCTGACGAGAAGGATAGCGCCATGCCAAGCCTCTTGGAGAAAGCACGCCAAAATTTCGATATAAATTGCGTGCCTCGGTCCGAGACTATGGATGTAGGTATCTGTAGGCGGACGCTCACAGAGGTATGCAAGAAAGACTGATTATAGTGAAATTAAATAAGCCTTTTATTGCGCCTTTTCCTTAACATCAGGAAACCATCCACACAAGGGGTAAACAAAGCTTCTATTCACTTGGGAGTATTTCTAGTGAAATACTATGCAGCTCACAAATCCCTTAGATAAGCATGTCTCCCAGCCCCAAACATATAGCATGAAATGAACAGATATAAAAAGTCTTGTAAATAAAAGTCTTACCTGTTCCTTGTGGTTTGGAGGGAAAATCTTCTCTGTCCCTGGTTGCTACCTTTTCTTCAGGGTTTGTCAGCATTCAGATTTAGAAGTTTCCCCTGTGTCTTGAAAGCAGCTCTGCTGTTTCTTCTGGCAGGGCTCAAGACAAGTGTCTCCAAGTTCAGCTCAGGTGTGAGCTAAGGTGTCTCACTTCCTGTCTCAAAAGACAGGCTTTTCTAAGAAATCTAATCAGGCAGGTGGTGTTTATTAATTGACTACCAGCAGTTAACCACCACACTGCTGGATTAGAGGCACATTACCTGAACAGGGATAACTCCCCTGTTACATACCTCCCCTGTTTGTGGGAAGCTCGGGCTTGCCACGGCCAAAGCCCATCCTTCCACTCTCATTCTAGATATCTCTGTGACCTGAATGAGAGTGGATGGAGGAAGAGAACCCTCAGTCCCACTGGGATCGGAGCCCTTTCTCCAGTTCATTCGTGTCTCCTCCCGAAGGTGCTTGAGATCAGCACTCCTCAGTCGCTCGAGGAGGACTTTTTCTAAGTACAGTCTTTTTGCTACGTGCGCGATCATGAGATTTCCCTCGCGTCGGGTGCTCGTCTTATTGTAGGCAGAGTGTAGGGAAGCAAGGAGCACAGCTGAAGTAGAAGTCTGCAGGGAGAATCCTGTAGAAAAAATGAATAAGGGGCACAACTCCGTGCTAAAACTGAGGGTGATTTATTGGATAAATGCACAGGGACAAAAACACAGCCCACACACCGACATGTTTCGTCCCACGGGACTTTATCAAGGTGTACCACATCACTATACCTCCTTACCTTTAATACACCCGTTTCGCGCCAAAATCGCCCAACCGAGTACACTGCGCATGCGCGCCGGCGACGCGTCGCATCTCCGTGACATCGCCTCCCCTCTGGCACTAGTCCTGGAGTCAGAGACCACGTCACTGGGATGCGTCCGTTTCCACCCTGGAACGCATGCCAGCTGTGCTCCTATTGGGCGGAGGTGGAAGAGGGATGAAAACTACATTTTTTTTACATTTTTTTACACTCAACAACTTTATTAATGTTAAAAAAAGAGACAAACATATTTTGCCCATAGCTAAACTTTGCAAACAGACACAGTGCTAGTTTAGTTTAGGGTTGCATTAAAAACAAACGCTAATCACATTGAATAACCTTTGATAAAATAAAAAGAAAGAAGATGTTTTAAGCAGTCACAAAGCTACATTTAGACTTCAATCATTTTAGAAGACTATATTCTAATCTAAGTAGATAAGTATATACAAAAATGCTATAATATGATTATTTGTATCAAGCAATAACTTTATCCATACACTTGAATTATGTAGTCAGAGTATAGACTGAATCTATGTGATTGGCTGTATCATTTGATTTTATATGGGGGAATAGAAACAATTAATCATTAAAAGAATTGATTATTGAGAATTTTTATAATTGTGCATGTATTGATTTTCTCTTATTCATAACCCATATATTGATGGGACAGAAGGACATAGAACAATTTTATTGTCAAAAAAGTATACTTATATTCTAAACAATTAATAAATGAATAGTGGCATCATAAAGAACCCTCCTCCATTATAGAAAGTGGGAAAGGTCCCAATCGATATTCATACCGTGAGGCACCCTGGTTCTTAATGTGAAGATCCAGAATGCCTCACGTTGATCAAGCTTTTTAACTCTATCACCCCCTCTGGGTGACAGCTGAATGGACTCAATACCTTGAAATGTAAAGTTTTTTAGTCCACCTTTGCTGCAGTTGGTGAAGTGTTTAGGGACAGGGTGGTCCAGATTCCCTTTGGAGATCAGTTGGATATGCTCCATAATTCGCACTTTAAGGTTCCTAATGGTTCTTCCAACATATTGGCTGCCGCACCCGCAAGTGATGAGGTAGACAATATATGTGGATTTGCAGTTGATAAATGATCTAGTGGCATGAGATTTTCCAGTTTGACTGGATACACATTTGTTTGATTTATTGATATAGCCACAGATTTTGCAATTCCCACAGGGGAAAGAACCATTAGGAGCTGTATTACAATGTGCCGTTTGTGAGGAGAAGAAACTCGGGGTCAGAGAATTCGCAACCGTCTTGGCCTTCCTATAAACAATATTAGGACCTCCAGTAATATATTGTTTTAATGTAGGGTCCAGGGAGAGTACCGACCAATGTTTTTTAAGAATATATCTGACTTGTTCAGCTTGAGAGCTAAATGAGGTAATAAACAGGGGTGTATCATTAAATCTTAAGCCTCTCTTTGAGCGGTGGAATAGTTCTGATCTATTGGTAGACGAGACCTCCTCAATTGCCCTATTTAAATCATCTGGTTTGTAGCCCCGTTGCATAAAACGATCAAACATTTCTTTTACACGTTCATTATAGTCTTCCTCATTGGAACAATTGCGCCGTAGGCGAATGAATTGGCCCTTTGGGATACCTTTAAGGAGGGGCTCTGGATGACAGCTGTTGGCACGTGGGAAAGTATTCCGTGAATTAGATTTGCGATAAATGTCGGATTGAATAGATAAATTCATGTCAATGTATAAGTATAAATCTAAATAGTGAATGTGATGGTGATTATATGTGTACGTGAAATTAAGGTTATAAATATTAATATTTAAAGTGTTAATAAAAGATAAAAGTGAAGTGACATCACCCTCCCAAATGAAAATGAGATCGTCAATAAAACGTTTGTAAAAGAAAATGTGCTCCCTAAATTTGTTCCCATCTCCAAACACGTGGACAGACTCCCACCACCCCATGAAGAGGCTGGCGTAACTGGGAGCAAAGCTCGTTCCCATGGCTGTACCACGTGTTTGGAGATAGTGAACCCCATCAAACAAAAAATAATTGTGCGTTAATAAAAAGTGAATAGAATCTAATAAAAATGTTGTCTGTGCTGGTGACATATCTGTGCGGGAAAGAAAATGACCAACAGCTGATAATCCATGCTCATGTGTAATCATTGTGTACAAGGACGTCACGTCCAGAGTGACCCAGATCATATTAGGTTTCCATACAATTTGATCAATATATGTCAGGAGGTCTCCACTATCAAGTATGAAAGAGGGCAGAGACTTCACAATCGGTTGTAAGAACCGGTCGACATAGCGTGAGACACCATCTCCCAAAGATCCAATACTGGATATTATAGGCCTCCCCGGAGGGTGGATCAAAGTTTTATGAATCTTCGGGAGATGGTGAAACACTGCAACAGTCGGGGTAGCATTAAATAAGAACTCTCTCTCGTTCTCGTCAAGAACAAATAACATAGTTCCTTCATCAATGAGTGATTTTAGTTCCCCCTGAAATCTCTTGGTGGGGTCTGTTGTTAGTGCAGCATAGGAGCAAGTATCACAGAGCTGTCTCAAAGCCTCCCTGTGATAGTCATCCCTATGCTGCACCACCACTGCTCCCCCCTTGTCCGCATTCTTAATAATCAAGTTTTTGTTCTTTTTTAGTTCATCTAGTGCAATACTTTCACCTCTAGTGAGATTATCTTTATAATGCGTATAACGCGGGGTATCAAAAGTGAAGCCCTTTTCTAGAAGCATGAGGTCCCTCTCCACTAAACTCTCAAAAGTAGATAGGTATTTCCCTTTCATAAAAGTGGGAAAAAACAGGGACCTTTTTTTGAGACCAGATGGTCTTCTCCCCAATAAGTTATCTGGGTTGAACTCATCCACCGGATCACCCCCTAGTTCTTCCAAGTCTTGGATGGTACAGTGTTCCTTAAAGGATAAACAGGGGTTAACAGCATCTTCAACATTCAAAGTATGTGAAACAATGGTATTAGAACTTCTAGCGTCATAGAACTTTTTTAAGGTGCATTTTCGAATAAACTTATGTAAGTCAATTACAGTGTCAAAAATATTGAATTTACACTCTGGTGCGAACTTTAACCCTTTAGTTAAAAGAGAAAGTTCATCTGAGGAAAGTTCAACATTTGATAAATTGATGACACCATTCAAAAGTTCTTTTTCCGTTTGTGTGGTGCTCCTTTTCCCTGATTTCCTTTTCCCCCTTCTCGTCGCTTTTCGTTTTTTGACGAATAGCTCGTTGAGGGACCCTCATCATAGGCCTCTGATGACCCAGTAGGTTGTTCATAACGAGACCTTGCTCCCTGCTGGCGTTGCTCTTTAGGTCTCTCTTGATAGGGAAAATTACTTCCTTGTTGTGAAAAGAATGAAACAGAATGACTGGCATTATCTGAGTATGACAACTCAGACTCAACATTTTGAGCTTCATTAGGTGAAGAAGTTTTCTTCAAAATTGATTTTTGTGACCAGGAATTGCTTCTGGATCTACCAGGTGTAGAGAAACCGGACTGTTGGTCCCTACTCCCTCTTCTTGGCTGTACTATTCTTTCCCATGAGTAAACTTGTTTTTTCTCATAGTCCATTTTATCACGTGAGAACTTTACATCTTTCTTTCCCATTATCTCCTTCTCTGCCTCTTTAACAAACAGGGCCAGTTTTTTATCACTTTCCTTGAAGCCTTCCATTTTAGAAAATTTAGACAATTTTGTTTGCAAGGTTTTTATCTCAATTCGTACCTCTGATTTTTCCTTATTTTTGAGTGTTAGAATAAGATCAATAAGTTTGAATGAACATTCGTTCAGAATGGTTTTCCAGTTAGTTTCAAACTCTTGACTCGGAAAGCCAAACGTAGGGGACTTCTTAATCCTGAGTCCCCTAGGGATACGTTTGACTCTTGCATAGTTTTCAAGGGAGATAATGTCCCACCATAGTCTTGTATCAACAATCAATAGTTTTTCCAGCCTCAAGAAGTAATCATGCAAATCCGAAAGGTCCTCACATTCCACCTCTGCATTATCATCAAACACTCTCTGTGCTTTCTTTGTTCTTGCACCATAATCAAGGTAATTGAACACAAAGTCTGTATTATTAGAGTCCTGTAAAGTGTCCTCTGTACCATCCTCCGTCTCCATTGTGAACAATAGATTGTACTGGTATTAGAATATGTATAAAAAAATACTCAGTAGGTATTAACAATATAAACCAGTGCAAAAGCTCAATAAAAAATATATGAGTATCCAACCCAGCAGTTTGGTAGGAGTGGCCCTTATTGGTAAAATATCAAGTCACACTGTAGAGCAGTCATCCAAGGGGATCCAATATGTATAAACGTAGAGATTGACCGACCGCTAGGTCCCATGTTCATGTCCCCCCTTGACCTAGTATTATATAATTGCTGGAATTATTTATAGAAGTTCCTATCTACCTATATGCTGTAATACAGCTTGTGAGTCCATACACTTGTATGAGCGTCAATCTCTACGTTTATTCTTATTGTAGGCAGACTGTATAGCAGCAGTTTCAGAGCGTTTAAAAACAGCCCTTTGAGATTTCTGCTCTTGAAGCTGTCTCTCTGCCCTTTTCCCACTCAATGGGGTTGCTAGTTCAGCCTCTTTGGGATTAAGTTGCAATTCCACACCCACCTCCAGAGAATGTCCCATCTTTTCAGCTTCATCAACTAAGGATTCTTCTGGTTTTGATTCAGCATGTGTACCTTCTTTTGTTGCCTGTTGGGTGGCTGAAGGTTTTGCTAGTGCTTGTTTAGGTGGTTCAAATTTTGCAACCTTGTCTTTCAGATGATCGGTATTCCCAGCTCTCACTGTACCTTTGTCTTCATGGGTTTTTGTGGCTGTGGGATACTGACGCTTAGTCAGGGTCAATACTTGTCCTTGTAGGACTGTAATCTCATCCGCGAGAGATCCCTGTTTTTTGAGTGCATCTTGCAAGCCTCTTCTCAGGGAATTTATCTGCACGCTTTGCTTTCTCTGAGCTTGCCTCCACATTTTTATTGCATTGTGAAGCACTATGAATTTCTTTGCTCAGGCCACAGTTACTTGTTTTAGTTTCTGGACCTTCTTGTGCTCCCTTTTGTGCCAGGTCACCTTAGGTTCTAAGCTTGGCCTCTAGCGATGCTTTGATGACGCTCAGGGCAGCCTTCAGTTTCTCATGCTGCTTTGCGGGGACATACTGGGTCATCAGACGTTCCTGCAGCACTTGAATTTCTTTAACAGCCTGCAGATTTTCTTCCTGCAGAGTTCGCTGCTTCTCTTCGGACATCTGGAGGTGCATATGCAGACCTTGCAGTTGGTTCTGCAGTCGGTGCTCTGCTTCAAACTTCTCATCTTCCAAAAGTCTATTTATTTCATTAAGCTTGTGTAGCTTTTCATTCTTTTCCTTGACTTCGTCTGTCAACTGAAAATTTTCTTCTTTCAGTTTTAAGTTTTCTCTTTTTAATCTTGAATGTTCTCCTTTTTCAGTCTCTGTACTATTCAGGGCCTCCTTGCAGTCCTCCTTCCATTTACGCACATCTGCTTTGAGAATGACAGTCTCCTGGCGTGAGACTTCCTTCTCTAGATTGAGGGTCTGAAGCTCCTTCTGAGAGACTTTGAGATCTGTATCAAGATTGACAATAGTTTCTTTAGATATGTCCAGCTCCTCAGTGATACTGTGTAGTTCCTTTTTGGAAACTTCCAGATCTGTGCGGCAGCTGTTGGTCTTATGATGTGAGGCATCCAGTGCTCTGCGGAGTGTCTGAACCTCTTTCTGAGATACGTCCACCTCTGTCCGAACATTGTTGACCTCCTGTTGTGAGGCATTCAGCTCTATGCGAAGAGTGTGAACCTCTTGCTGAAAGACTGTCATCTGCTTTAGTGCCTCCTCATACTTCCGCTTCAGCTTAGTCATCATTTTATCAGATTGGCTTTGCTTTTCATCCATGCCGGAAATAGTTACGTTTGCAGTATCTAGCTCAGTCTTGAGATCGTCCAATTCTGTTCCAGATTCAGAGTACATTGCGAGGACCGTCTTCTGTAACTCAGCATTATCTTCTCTCTCAAGTTTCAATTGTTCTCGAAGTAGATCACAGTCATGCCTGGCAATTTTCAGGGCGTCTTCAGGGCTGGTCAAGGGATCGTCACTCACTGGTTCCGGCTCCGCTTCCCTAGGATGACTGTTTGAGAGTTCCTCACTGTTGGCACCAGACAGACACTTCTTTGGGGTACACGACTTCTGCCTTGGGCCCTCTGGATATTTGGTTATCCGCGGGACGAATTCTCCATTTTCTCTAGGCTGCAGGGCATCTCGTCCTCCTTTTTCTACACAGGATCTGCGGACGTGTCTGTTCCTTCCACGGTACATGAAGAACCGCTTTTCTTTTTCTTTTTTCGCCTTTTTGTTTTGGATGACACCGTCCCTTCAGGGATACTGGGGTCTCCATCTTCATTTGAAATTTTAGCAGCGTCACTGGATCCACCCGGCTTTTCTTACAACTGTAATAGCTGACGGAAATATTCGGTGATCTACTGCTCCCGCTCTTTCTCCTGCTGATCATATTCGTCATCAAAGGGAGCGGTCTTTTTGGTTCGTGCCGAGTTCAGGCACCCCCACCATTCTTGGGGTGTTTCGTGGGTGTGACTCGGTTTGGGTTCCCTGTAAGAGATATCTTCCTCTTTATTGGACTGGAAGGGCCACTCTTCCGTGGGGTAGGGTTCATTACAGGAACGCTGCATCTTGTCCTCCATTTTTAGGCTATCAGGTGTAATTTTCTTCCTGACCACAGGAGGCGCTATTGCAGCTGTTGCCACTGTATTTGCTAGAACCCCCAATAGTGGTAGTCCTAGAAGGTGGGCACATTTCGCTTGTAGAGGTCGTAGCTCTCACAGGCATCTCTGTAGACTTTTTCTTTCTTGGGTAAGTTTCACAATATCAGCAGTACTGTGCATGCATTTTCTCTTATCAGGTATACAAGATGTGCAGTTGCTAGGTAAAAACGTCTATTTGCTTTACACCATTTACTTGCTAGGTTAATCGCTCATTAGGTATGCTGAATGTGTAGTTGCTAGGTAAAAACTTCTGTTTGCTTTACACCATTTACTTGCTAGGTGCAATCTCTCTGCTTCAGCCAAATAATGTGATTTTCTGCTTGAGTTCAGTCTCAACTTTGGGTATTATGACATTCACTCTTCACACTTTGGGATACCTTTTACACAGTTCAGCAATTCCTTTTTTTCTAGTAGGCAATTTTACCATCAGCACTTGTTTACTGAAAATTCCCCTGCTTCAGCACAGTCTTGCATCAATTTTCACATTTTTCTGCATATACTTCATTCACAACTGGTAGTCCTATGCGGTGTGGCAGCCTTTACTTGCAGAATCAGTACCGCTCATGGGTCACCATCTGTATTCACTGCTTCAGCTAAACATTTGAAAATAACAAACGACTATCCCTTTCAAGGGCTAACTCACTTCTTGAACCCTGACTATGGCTGGAAGGCAAACCCCCTATTTCAATAACCATATTACACTTTATTGTGATAGGCAAATAAGGTTTTATCTGCTTCAGCAGTTTCTCTCTCTCTCCTCTTGGGATTGGGGAAAAGAGTCCATCTGTGGTTTTGTAAGTTTCAGTGCAGTAGTGTGTATCACTTTAACTCTGATCTCTGCTGCATGAGATTTTTTTTTTTTTTTTTAAGTTGCTCAGACTGTAGGCAAAAAGCATAAAAAAAATTTCACAGAACAAATCTCTGGTCCTTTCTAACTTCAAATACCACCTCTCGTCCCACTTCGGACACCATGTGTAGGCGGACGCTAACAGAGGTATGCAAGGGAGACTGATTATAGTGAAATTAAATAAGCCTTTTATTGCGCCTTTTCCTTAACATCAGGAAACCATCCACACAAGGGGTAAACAAAGCTTCTATTCACTTGGGAGTATTTGTAGTGAAATACTATGCAGTTCACAACACCCTTAGATAAGCATGTCTCCCAGCCCCAAACATATAGCATGAAATGAACAGATATAAAATGTCTTGTAAATAAAAGTCTTATCTGTTCCTTGTGGTTTGGAGGGAAAATCTTCTCTGTCCCTGGTTGCTACCTTTTCTTCAGGGTTTCTCAGCATTCAGGTTTAGAAATTTCCCCTGTGTCTTGAAAGCAGCTCTGCTGTTTCTTCTGGCAGGGCTCAAGACAAGTGTCTCCAAGTTCAGCTCAGGTGTGAGCTAAGGAGTCTCACTTCCTGTCTCAAAAGACAGGCTTTTCTAAGCAATCTAATCAGGCAGGTGGTGTTTATTAATTGACTACCAGCAGTTAACCACCACACTGCTGGATTAGAGGCACATTACCTGAACAGGGATAACTCCCCTGTTACAGTATCCCATGGATGCGAAATACCTCCTTGGTGAAGATATCAGCTAGGGTGGGCGAGGAGGGAAGTCCTTTGAGTGGAACAAAGTGGTATTCATCCCCCTGGAAGGGGGTCGATCCACAATGAAATCCATTGAAATATGTGACCATGGACGTTCAGGTACTGGCAAGGGCATGAGCAAGCCTGAGGGTCTTTGATGAAGAGTCCTTTTTTGTGCGCATACTGGACAAGCACTAGTAAATTCATGAACCATTTTTGCCATATTAGGCCACCAAAAAGTATGCTTGATAAGATCCAAAGTTCTTTTGAAGCCGGTATGGCCGGCTAAACGGACAGAGTGGCCCCATTCTAGTATCTTTTGATGAAACCTGGGTGCGGCATAAAGAGTTCCTTCTGGTACTTCTAGACCACTCAGAATTTGTGTTTGAGCTTCAACGATATTTTCGAGAATGTCAAATGAGTTGGCAGGAATTATAAACTTAGAGGGTATGATAGTTTCAGAGGTTTCTTCGGATCTTTCCTCAGGAGAAAATTGTCGGGAAAAGGCATCAGCTTTTGTGTTCTTAGAACCGGGAATATAAGACAGAGTATAATTAAATCTTGAGAAAAATAGGGCCCAACGGGCTTGACGAGACCCCAGGCGACGTGCATTTTCGATATAAAGAAGATTTTTATGATCGGTCAATATAGAACTAGGTTCGCGGGAGCCTTCCATGAGATGTCGCCATTCCTGTAAGGCCATCTTGATAGCCAAGATGTCTCTATTGCCAACATCATAGTTCTTTTCAGCGGGCGAAAACTTCTTTGAAAAAAAAACGCATGGATGAAGCTTATCTTGAGGGAAGAATCTCTGGGACATGATGGCGCCTGCACCACAATCAGATGCATCAACTTCTAAAGTAAAAGGAAGACTAACATCGGGATGTCGTAGAATGGATGCCGAGACGAAAGCTTGTTTCAGGGTTTTGAAGGACGAGACTGCCTGCGGAGGCCATACAGACGGGTGTCAGCTCCCTTCTTGGAAAGGGCAGTAATGGGAGCCACAGTGGTAGAAAATTTTTGGATGAACTTCCTATAGTAATTGGAGAAGCCGAAAAAACTCTGGATGGCTTTGAGAGAGTTGGGCTGAGGCCAATCCAGAACAGCCTTAAGTTTTTCAGGGTCCATTGATCCAGTCCCTTGAACAGTATTTGCGTTGTTTTTCTTCTGACTCTCAGGATAATTGGGCTTAGTTACTCCCTTGGGCAGAATTTGCAATCAACTCTCTCAAAAACGAGTCTACTCAAGAATCTCCGTTTTTTGTAAACTACGGATTTTATCCTACTCGTCTCCCCATGCATCCTTCCAGGTCCGGAGTTCAGGCAGCTGATGAGAGGGTATCTTCCTTACAGAGATCATGGAAGAGGATTCAAGCAGTTCTACAAAAATCCGTACTAAGGCAGAAGAAATAAGCAGATAGGCTCCGTCAGGAGGGCCATAAGTTCATTCCTGGAGAGAAGGTTTGGCTTTCTTCTAAAAATATCAAATTGAAGGCCCCAACCCCTAAATTGTCTCCCAGGTTCCTGGGCCCCTTCTCCATTCTGAGACAAATTATTCCTGTGGCCTATCAACTCCAACTGCCTCCCTCTATGAAGATTTCACCCGTCTTCCATGATATCCTCCTGAAACCTTTTATCCAAGGCAAACGGTTCGCTCATCCCTCTCTTCCGCCTCCTCCCCCAATTGTACCTGGACAACAAGAGTTTCAAATCCAATCTATCATTGACTCTCGTATCTCCAGGGTCAAACTTCAATTTTTGGTCCACTGGAAGGGATACGGATCTCAGGATCGCTCTTGGGTTTCACATACGGATGTTCATGCTCCTTTTCTACTTAAACGCTTTCATCAGAAATTTCCCCTCAAACCCTGGTTGGTTCATCCGGAGTCCGACCCTCGAGGGGAAGGGGGTACTGTAAGGATCCACGCTGCGGTGTTCCCCTCTGCTGCCCGCTGTCCCTGCACCCCCGGGCTGCGCGCGTCACCCCTACGGGCGCGCGTGGACTCAAGCCGCCATTACTACAATCTAGGTTCCTACGACTTGGTGCCCCAGCCATTGCCAAACCAATTGCGTCCATAGTCAACTCTATCCTGTCTGCAGGCCATATCCCTAAGACCTGGAAAACTGCCAGAGTTGTCCCAATCTTCAAAAGTGGGGACAAAAACACTGTCTCAAACTACAGGCCAATCTCACTTCTCCCAATTCTATCCAAAGTTATGGAAAAATGTGTCCACTCCCAATTAAGCGAGTTCTACACCAAGACAAATTTCCCTAGCCAATTCCAGTCTGGGTTTCGTCCCAAACACTCCACCGTAACTACCCTGCTAAAAGTTTGCAATGAAATCCAGTGTGGAATGGAACGGGGACAACTCACTGGTGCAGTATTCCTAGATTTTGCAAAGGCTTTTGACACAGTTGATCATGCTATCCTGCTTAACAAACTCCAGAGCTCTGGAATAGGGAAACATGCTTTAAACTGGTTTCAGTCCTACCTATCAGGAAGATCCCAACATGTGTCCATCTCAGGCTCTAACTCCAACCCCCTGGATATCACCTGTGGTGTCCCGCAAGGCTCTGTTCTGGGGCCCCTACTCTTCTCAGTGTTCATTAATGATCTTCCCACAGCTTGTAAGGAAGCCTCAATACACATGTATGCAGATGACACAATCCTGTATGCACACAGCCATAGCCTCTCTGACCTTCAACACATACTTCAGTCTGACTTTTTGAGACTCGAAAACTGGATTTCCCAAAACAAACTGTTTTTAAACACTGACAAGACTGTAACAATGGTATTTGGGACCAAGACTAAATTTGTAAAGCTTCCAGTGACTGAGCTCCTGATTAGAACCAACGCTAAAACCACCCTAACACCTGTCACTAGTTTTAAATACCTGGGCTTATGGTTTGACTCCCACTTAACATTCGGGATGCACATTGATACCCTGACAACCAAGACCTATGCCAAACTAGGGGTACTTTACAGGAACAAATCCTCCCTAAGTCTCCTGGTCAGAAAGCGTATTGCACAGCAGATGCTAATGCCAATTATTGACTATGGAGACATAGTATATGGCTCGGCTCCTCAAACCCACCTTAGCAAACTTGACACCCTCTACAATTCAATTTGTCGTTTTGTTCTCCAATGCAACTACAACACACATCACTGCGAAATGCTCAAAGAACTAGATTGGTCATCACTAGAGTCTAGGCGCAAAGTTCACCTTTCCTGTCTCACCCTCAAATACTTTCTGGGCAAGCTACCCAGCTACCTGAACAAGCTCCTCACCCCTACCACATGCAGTACCTATCACCTGAGATCAGACTCCAAAAGACTATTCATGGTCCCAAGACTCAACAAAGTATCCGGACGTTCCTCCTTCTCCTTCCGTGCACCCCAAAACTGGAACAACCTACCAGAGACTCTCATATCCACCACCAGCTTAAGTTCTTTCAAATCTAAGGCTGTCTCACACTTTAATCTGGTCTGTAACTGTTTCATACGCTCATAATATATATTTTCTTTAACTGTGCATGCAATGTCTTGTATATAAATGTATACCTTGTTCATTTATGTAACTGTATTTGTAACCATGTATTATTTGTTTTACTCTGTGCCCAGGACATACTTGAAAACGAGAGGTAACTCTCAATGTATTACTTCCTGGTAAAATATTTTATAAATAAATAAATAAATAAATTGGTTGGTGCCGGGTGCCTGACTCCGTCCCCGCTGATGCGGCGCACGCGCCTGGCGTGTCTCTGCCCCTGCCCTGTCAGCTCTGCCTCCCAGGAACCTCTGCCCTGCCTGGTCCTTCCACTGTCAGTCCCTCTGCTCCTCCCCTTCTTCTTACCACTCCCAGACCCTCTGGTACGTCTCTCTTACCCTCCGCCTCCTCTGACGCGGAGCATGCACCTTACACACACCTTTCCCTTCAGCTATGCCTCCAAGGGTCTATTTCCCTTTCTGTTCCTTTCCTTGTCCGTCCCTCCGCTCCTCCCCTCACTCAGATCACTCCCAAAGCCTCTGGTAACTCTCCCCTATCCGAGTCTTACTTAGGTCACTCCTCTGTTCCTCCCCTCACTCCTATTGGCTCCAAACCTTCGCTCTCTGCTCTCCTATCAGGTCCTCCTTCAGGCTGCTCCTCTGCCACTCCCCTTACTCTGATTGGTCCCAGCTCCCTATTTAATCCCTCTTCACCATTTCCTCTTTGCTCTGCATAGCTTCTGTACCTTGGTGCTGTCTGCTCTTGCCTGGGCTCTCTTGTTTTTCAGTGTCTTACCCTGTCCCTGGATATTCTGCTGACCTCCCTGGATTTGACCTTTTGGATTTGGACTCTACTACGCTGCTCTCTGGAACCCCTTGAACTTCGCTTTGGACTTTCTATGCTGCAGACTTCTACTACCCTCGGACACGGCACACGGACAATCTACGACGCTGCTCTCTCCACTCTTCAACCCAGGCTTACGGACAATCGTATACACTGCCCTCTCCAAACCCAGGACCCTTGGCTTACAAACTCTACTCTACCATAAAACAAGTCTGGTACAGTGACCACCACTAGTAAAAACTAGTATCTCTACGCGTTTCTTCACACTTGGGTGATTTCATCAGGGGATCACCCAAGTGTGAAGAAACGCATAGGAATACTAGTTTTTACTAGTGATGGTCACTGTACCAGACTTGTTTTATATCTGGGACTTTCAATCAGACTCTGGGACTCTGCGACGCTGCCTTGCACTGACGCGCTGTTTGTTGGGACTTTGGGACGCCACCTCATGGTGATAAATCAGTGATTTGGTCCCCTTGGTCCTACCTTTTCCTTCCTCCTATCAGGAACCATTGTTCACCGCAGTTTGTTTCCGGCTGAGAATAGGAGTAGCTGCACATCCCCTGAGTTCCTGCTGGACGGTAGCTCAGAGGTGTCATACAACTTGTGGGAGCAGGACGTGTGAGCGGAGCAGCAGTTCCCAGCGTCTGGCGAATGAGTATTACTCATTACATGCTTTAATATTTTCAATGTTTGTGAGTGCGCATTTGTTGGAGTTTTATGGAACATTAAATTTTGTATCTTAATATAATACACTAGGATCGGGCGCTTTCTTCACTTTTTATCTTATAGATCCAGTGGGAGGTCGTTGTTCCTTTCTGAAAGCTGCCTACATCCATACAGAGGGCTACTACCCTTCCATCTTTATAGGATATTACCATCCAAGGGTTTTGTTGACACTGATTCACCTATCCATTGTGGTTTTATTATCATTTTTATTTTCCTACACTCCCCCAAGCACACTTATTTTATTTTATTGGTTATATGTGTATTTTTTATTTATATATATATATATATATACATGCATGTTTATATGTTATGTTTGAACAGTCATTGGTAATACTAGTTTATGCTAATTATTTCGTTTTATTCATTTTATATTTTTATTTCTGGTATAGTGCTAGAGCATCATTTTTTGATATATATTAGGTTTCATTATTATATATATATATTTTATATCCATTTATTCCTATATATATATATATATTATACATTGATTATACAGTTAGTGGGTAATATATTGCAGACAGATACTTAAAGCGCAGTCTTTTTTGTGTGTATATATATATATATATATATATATATATGTATATATATATATATATATATATATATATATATATATATATATATAAATATATATATATATATATATATATATATATATATATATATATTTGTGTGAAAAAGAAAGTACACCCTCTTTGAATTCTGTGGTTTTACATATCAGGACATAATAACAATCATCTGTTCCTTAGCAGGTCTAAAAATTAGGTAAATACAACCTCAGATGAACAAAACACATGACATATTACACTGTGTCATGATTTATTTAACAAAAATAAAGCCAAAATGGAGAAGCTATGTGTGAAAAACTAAGTACACCCTTACTGCTTCCATAGTAATAAAGATGCTAAGTAGCAGCCATGTGCTGCTAACCAAATGCCCTTGATTAATTGATCATCAGCAAGTGTGACCACCTCTATAAAAGTCGAAGTTTTAGTAGTTTGCTGGTCTGGAGCATTCAGGTGTGTGTTTACACAATGCCAAGGAGGAAAGACATCAGCAATGTTCTTAGAGAAGCAATTATTGCTGCCCATCAATCTGGGAAGGGCTATAAGGCCATTTCCAAACAATTTAAAGTCAATCATTCTACAGTGAGAAAGCTTATTCAAAAGTGGAAAACATTCAAGACAGTTGCCAATCTTTCCAGGAGTGGAGGTCCCAGCAAATTCACCCCAAGGTCAGACCGTACAATGCTCAGAGAAATTGCAAAAAACTTAAGAGTTACATCTCAAACTCTACAGGCCTCAGTTAACATGTTAAATGTTAAAGTTCATGACAGTACAACTAGAAAAAGACTGAACAAGTATGGTTTGTTTGGAAGGGTTGCCAGGAGAAAGTCTCTTCTCTCTAAAAAGAACATGGCAGCACAGCTTAGGTTTGCAAAGTTACATCTGAACAAACCACAAGATTTCTGGAACAAAGTCCTTTGGACAGACGAGCCAAAGTGGAGATATTGGCATAATACACAGTGCCACGTTTGGCGAAAACCAAACACAGCATATCAGCACAAACACCTCATACCAACTGTTGCAGGGTACATGCATCCACACACGCGGGTTCTCATGATAAGGCTTATTTATTGAGCCTTAAAAAAATACAACACACAAAAACAAAATAGCTTTTCTTCAGCATACAAAAACAAAATAGCTTCTCTTTAGCATACAAAAACAAAATAGCTTCTCTTCAGCATAGAAAACAAGGCAGCTTCTCTTCAGAATGAAGGACACAGACAGTTCATCAAACATGTACTTTGCAAACAGACCTTATAGCAGTAATCTCTTCAGCCTTTCAGTCCTGTCTCCTGACCAGCTAGCTTGCATGTGTGTACAGCCTGGGGGTTTTAAAACACATTGATTATGCAGCTGGGGTCAGACTAATTTAGCAGCCCTTCTCAACTGAAACTTAACCTCGTCACTGCTGCACTGCAAGCCTAAACATAGATTTGCGAGGTATATGGCTGGTGACGTTCATTCACCCTGTCACATTCCTCCCCTGTTAGTGTGTGGCTGGGGCTACACACGGCTGAAGCCCGACCATCCACCCCTTCTCTAGAAAAGAAGTCAGCATTTGTATTCTCTTTTCCAGGCCTGTGCTGAATCTCAAATGAGAAGGGTTGGACGGCCATATACCACCTGGTCAATCTAGCATTGGAGTCCTTCATTCATAATAGAGGTAAATGAGAATTTTAATCCTAATAGAGGTATATTAGTATTTTATCTGGTAGTGTTAGGACTTGCGAACAGGTGTCTGCCTTGACGTGGCTCGCAAGCTTACAACGCTTTGGCCAAAGGGTTAAACTAAATGACCCTACTTCAAGAGAATATATAAGTATTTTACTGTGTATTTCTGTCATGTTGGATGTAGCATTGGGCTTCTCTGTCATCTGTTGTATACATATGACACGCTCAATAGCACTCCATTTTGACACATATACATATATATATATTTTGTGGGGGCTCAGGGGTTCAATCACAATTAATGAGATAGATGACATTAAAGCTTTTGCAATTCACAAAGTGTCTTATTTCAAATTGTTTAGACTTATCAGCATTATCAAAGGTTTTCGTGGTAAGCAGATATTGGCATGCCTTGCAGCTACTGCAACGGAAGCATCCTTTTGGTGGATTAGGTAACCATGTTTTTGATGTCTTAAGTTGATGATGACTATGCACTAAGGCATCTTTAAGGGTTTTAGACCTTCTACTTGTAATGCTTGGTGTATCATTAAGTACAGCAGATACTGTAGGTCACTGTCAGATTTTAAGATGTGCCAATGTTTGGAGAATATTCGTTTAACCTCATGCCATCTTTGACTGTAGGTGCCAATACAACATATTTGAGTATCTTTTGCTTTTACATTTTGAGCAAGTAGAAAGTCCCTATCACATTGAAGAGCCCTATTGTATGCCCTATGTAGATTTTTTAAAGAATACCCTCTATCCAGAAACCTATTTTTAAGATCTTGAGAGTGTACTTTAAAATCTTGTAAGGTTGTACAATTACGTTTTAAACATAAATACTGCCCTGTTGGTATACCTTGAATTAAAGGATCTGGATGCTGACTATTGTCTAAACTATAAGTCTAAACAATTTGAAATAAGACACTTTGTGAATTGCAAAAGCTTTAATGTCATCTATCTCATTAATCGTGATTGTGGATGCAGATATGTAGGCAAAACAACACGCGAGCTACGCAGACGTGTGTTGGAACATGTCAACTCTGTTATTAACAAGGCCGACACTCCAGTAGCACGCCATGTAAACTCTATGCACAGGGGTGATCTTGGATGTCTCCAATTTATGGGGATAGATCGCATTAAGAATACCATCAGAGGAGGAGATATTGATCGTAAACTTCTACAAAGAGAAGCAGAGTGGATAGATCGTTTAAGAACTTTATATCCACTTGGCCTCAATGAAGGCTTTACCTTCACCCCCTTCATTTAAAAGTCAACCTGACCTCAACTTTGATTATTTGATTATTTGCTCATAACATCAGTGAGTCAGATGTGTCGTAGCTATGTGCTGTCCGTAACTTTAGCTCATCTCTTTGCTCCCTCTCTTTAATCATTTGCTTAAGAGCAGCAATAACTATATCTAGTACAATGGTTCATTGGTTACTGTGTTGTTCCCTCTGTATCAATGTGTATTTATTAGGACTTGTTTTATCCTTTCCCATGGTGAACCACCATCCTGGTCAGTGGAAATCAAGTTGCAGTATTGTACTGCTATTCCTATAAAGTGCTGGGTTTATTATAAGTTATGAATTATTAGTTATCAACTGATTATTATATTGATTCAATAAAAAGGTTATATAGTGTTTTATCAATTATACGGGACTCAACCATGATTATGCGGCAATCACTATATGGTCAGTATAACAGCAACTCCTGATTACATTGCAAATTGCACAAACAGGTGTACGCACGCTTTAATGACTATAAATATGTGGTGAGTGGTGTAGTCCCGTTATCCACCTGCCCCTGACGAAGCTCCGCCTGGAGAGAAACGCATAGGGCATGGGCTTAGTGACATGGTGATGTCATTGACACGCAGTGCAGCTGATTCCGCCACAGCCGGTCGAGTGCATGAGGTCTGAGCAGGGCTGTGTATATGCGGTGAAGGAGAGTCATAGCGGTTATCAAGCTAAGTATATTACAGTGTATTGAGTTACTATATGGAGGAGTAGGATGCCAATTGTCCAACTGACTATGCACATGGTATATCACTAGATACAGGGACCCCCAGTACATGTTGACAGCAATGTTGGAGCTGGCTGTTTGAAAGCAAACAGCGTTTATATGATAGCTTAGCAGCTGAGGGACTCCCACCGCTCCATTGTGCATCCTTCTATCTCCAATTTATGCTGTATGCTTGCTATCTCTCGTGTGACCCTGCACTATACGGTTTGCTGCTTATGATTACTTGATTGTGATAACTTGATTATCTATTGCAACATGCCAAGGGACTGGCTAGTAATGTAATTGTATGAGTGACTTCAACTGAGTATCTGTGAGAGGTACAAATTAACTTGATTGTATTTAGCAGGAGGATAATATCAGTGTTGTTATTGTGCAATATTTATACCTCACACTGTTGTAAAGTCACAACTACCAGAGTGGAAATACAAGTTGGTTGGTTACAGCAGGAAGCACTGCGTGTCTGTTTTAATAATATTTTATTATCACTTTAGATTAATTTTTCACCTTGATTTTTCACTGTATGTATTTCACATAAAATATCAAAATTGTTAGTATGATGTGCACCAAAAATGTACCCTTCTGAAGGCACTCGTGACTATATCACGGGCTCTTTCAATTAGTCCTATCCATATTTTAATCATGCTTTAGAACGACAATAACAATCAGTCGTACAATTTGGCCAAAGTTCATACAATATTCATGCAAGCTTCCTTACATTTGTATGTTTACACATAAATGCTCATGTGGTACACATATTACACCTAAACCAGCATGTTTGGTATCTCTTGGAACAGCTAGCAGTTTAGGAAACTGTTCGGTTTTATAATAATAATTAACGTCATATATGATGTATGTATTTCAAGGGCGGACAAGTTCAGCATCAAAAAAAGAAATGTGGAATCAAATAACATTGGCTGTGTCTGCGTGGGGAATCATGTCAGGGACCGGAAGAATTGTCGGAAGAGATTTGACAATATCAGGGCAACCTTAAAGAAAAAAATACAAGCACAATGGATGCATGCTTCTGGCACTGGAGGTGGGCCGCCAGCACAAGCTCTCATCTTAACACCATTGGAGGAGCAGATGCGGGAAAAATTTCTTCCCGTCATCGTGGAGGGTTTGGCCGGGGACAGAGAAATCGGAATTTATTCTGCTCCATTTCCACCAGGTGACAAATGTTACTGTACTAGGCGTGTCGTAGGTTACAGTTCTTATCTATATTTCCGCTGCTACTTATACTTTCTTCCCAATATAAGCATACCTACATATATATCTGTATATATGTCTCTCTCTCTATATTTATATATCTAGCTATCTATATATATTTATATCTAGTTGTCCTACAAAAAGTAACAATTAATATATATGGTGGCAAAATGTGGCACTGAGTGCTCATTTGCATGTCATTTCCCACAATCCCTTGCTGCTGTGGAAGCGCTGTATGCTGGGCGATGATGGGGAACGACAGGGTTGCAGACCTGTCTAAGACATGCAAATGAGCATACAGTAATATGTACTGTTGCTGTAAATATATATATATACATAATTGATAGATAATGTATGTAACACCTATAAACAGGACATTACTGCCTCATCAACTCTTGCATGGAAGATAGTGCATTCAAAGGCGAACATACATAAATTGCAGTAACACATTTCGTTATGTTTAATAAAAGGTCCTTTTTTGCTTCATGTCATATACAGAGAGCATAATTAGGAACATGTAGCATATGTTATTTAATTATGTTCATATGTAGCTCACTTGAGATTATTATTTCGCTCATGTACCAGTGTGTGCAACCAGCTGCAATTAATATGTAATCACAGCATAGATGAGAACACAGGGGGTGGGGTTGGGCACCCAGCCAGATAACAGGGTCATATTACGGTCAACTTTTTTGAGACGCCTTACAGCTGCTAGAAACAAATAAAAGCTCAGGGTGCTGTCACGTCTTGGGGGAGGGACTACAGTTCTTAGAAGCTGCCAAGCTAAACAGAAGTTCATCACATTCATTTGAAATGGTAACTCTATGAAAACTTTCACCCACCAGGCCACTATGTATGAAAACGTACGTATCTCATTCGTTCACTCATATGTTCTTTGAACCTTATAGAATCGGCACATTATCACACCAGTATCATCTGTGAGCGACACACTGCATGTGTTGTTGAGTGTCAGCCACATTGAGCGCTACACCTGCTTCTATTAATTGTTCACACATATCCCTAAAAAAATCTTTCACATTTCCACTTTTACGTACTGAATTATAAGCATAGTCAACTTTGCTGTCATGGTAGTGATGTACATTATTATTTTTATATTACTACACAAGATATGCAGTGTATGTCCAATAGAACACTTAATTGTACAACGCATTCCTGCATAAACATTGTATGTTGTATGGTATTTACTAAAAAAGTGCCAAGTAGCCTCACATGTACAGGGTACATTTATGTTAAAATGGATAATGTACAGCTTGCCAGAAACATCTTTTCATTTCATTAAGTGATGCTGATATTTAGCCATAAATACTCCAAATACACAAACTCTATGTTAATTATGTACACATGTCAATAAAAATCTTATGTTATTCTTCTATATAGTTGCTCCTGGAGCTCATGTGTCACCTCACACTGAACAAGTCTCATCACCTGGCTCA
This sequence comes from Ascaphus truei, assembly GCF_040206685.1. Lineage (NCBI taxonomy): Eukaryota > Metazoa > Chordata > Amphibia > Anura > Ascaphidae > Ascaphus > Ascaphus truei. Next base: position 30,754,383 of record NC_134497.1, on the reverse strand, counting down.
TCTAGCTCCTCATCAAAGCTGGAAGGAGAGTGTATGAGGTGCAGGACATCTAATGTGTACATTTCTAGATGTTATGTTGCATTGCTAAATAAATGCCTTTCACATGTAATTAACTTCACATAAGTTATTGTCACATAAAATATACTTTGTAATGACAACATGTATTGTGTGTGATGTAAACTATCAGCTAGGAGTTGTGAGGTTACAACAACCTTTAATTCATTCTTCTTTCACACTGAGTCAAAACATAATTGTTACTTCAAGCTACATTTTAATTTGACCCAACAGAAAACTTATGGAAACATGTTATGTGTTACACTGTGAGAACAACTCTCATTATATTGACAAACAACAGAAAGTTCCATGGCAGTTCATAATGTCTTCATTTATTTGTAGAAGCTGATGTTGCCAATGAAGGACAAATTCAATCAAGTGACCATGAAGATGTTCCCACTCGACGAGTAACACAGCATTCAAGTCCTCCTGCTCGTGACACATACTCAGCTATTGCAGCTTCTGAAGAAAGAATCTTGGTTGAAGAAAATCTTCGCCATTCAGAAATGATGTCAGTGCTTGAAAGGATGATATCACAGCAGGAAAGGATGATATCACAGCAGGAAAGGACAATATCACAAATGTCACAACTAGAAAGAGTCATCATCCAAGTTCCTAAAGAAATACAAAATGTAAACAGGACATTACAAGCAATAGTTGTTAATCTAAGCCAAGCTAATCAGTTGAGAATTACTGCAAGAGAACAACAATTCAACTTTACCCCATCTGAGGATGGATCTTTACAGGCTGCTAATTTTTCACCTGAGTCATCAGTTCTTCATTCCCCAGTTCTGGATGCTACCGGTACAGTAGGTGCAAGTTCTGTGCAGGTCCCTGTCAACATCCAACCGCTTACATCTGTTCAAAATCAGGAACGGACACCTACAAATGAGACACGAAAAAGAAAGTTAGGCCAACAATTACTACTAACCAGTTTTTGGAACAAGATTAAAACACCAAAACAGGAAACGGCTCCACCATCAGTCGTGCAATGTGTACGAACTGGTTCACAACTGCCACAACCCACACCAACTGCCCCTGAAGTGTCACAGCCCACACCCATTGCCCCTGAAGTGTCACAGCCCACACCCACTGCCCCTAAAGTGTCACAGGCCACACCCACTGCCCCTGAAGTGTCACAGCCCACACCCAGTGCCGCTGAAGTGTCACTGCCCACACCCAGTGCCACTGAACTGCCACAGGCCAGTACATGTCGTACAGGTAAGGCCAAAGTAGTTGGCAAATGGAAAAGGCTAACACAACACCCAACAAGCAGGCCTGTGACTCGGTCTCAAAAGGATAAACAAAAATAAATGATCACATTCACTAAATCTGTAGTTGGCCTGGTGGTGTTTAATGCAGATTATTTAATGAATACTGTATGTATGATCAAGTCATGATGCTTCAAAACATTCAAGTATGTCCTTGTACACATGAAGGTTTTGAAATGTTCACTGTCTGAATTAATGCATAAAAAAACATATATTTATGTATTATTCATCAGTTGATTAATGGTACAACATTACACAGTTGCCATGTTTATAGAAGCTGACATTCACTTAGCTGTTAAACATTTTATGTATGTGTGTTTGTTTGGTAATGTAGATAGTCATTGCATGCTAATATTATTGACATCCAACTTTAAGTAACTATTTATATAACAGCATACATCTTAAATTTGAGTTTTCTGGAGTATTAATTCTGTAACACATTACTTACCTTCACCTTCTTTCATACTTCATAATGTTGGCATGTCATCATGTATGAGTAGTGGTTAGAATAACATATCTGTTAGTGCAGTGGTTCCCAAACTTTTTCGGTTCAAGGCTCCCCAAAGCAATCAGAATTTTTTCAAGGCTCCCCAAGGAGATCAGGATTTTTCCGCGGCGCCCAAAGTAAAAACAAAGGTGTATATACATACCTAACAGTTGCAGTGCGCAGTTGATGTCTCTCTCAGACACTAACACACTCTCAATCTCTCTCTCTCTCTGACCTCACTCTCTCTCTCTGACTTCACTCTCTCTCTGACCTCACTCTCTCTCTCTCTTTCTCTCTCTCTCAGACCTCTCTCTCTAAGACCTCACTCTCTCTCTCTCTCTTAGACCTCACTCTCTCTCTCTCTCTCTCTCTCTCTCTCTCTCTCTCTCTCAGACCTCACTCTCTCTCTCTCAGACCTCACTCTCTCTCTCTTTCAGACCTCACTCTCTCTCTCTCTCTCAGACCTCGCTCTCTCTTTCTCTCTCTCTCTCTCTCTCTCTCTCTCTCTCTCTCAGACCTCAATCTCTCTCTCAGACCTCACTCTCTCTCTCAGACCTCACACTCTCTCTCAGACCTCACTCTCTCTCTCAGACCTCACTCTCTCAGACCTCACTCTCTCTCTCAGACCTCACTCTCTCTCAGACCTCACTCTCTCTCTCAGACCTCTCTCTCTCTCTCTCTCTCTCTCAGACCTCACTCTCTCTCTCAGACCTCACTCTCTATCAGACCTCACTCTCTCTATCAGACCTCACTCTCTCTATCAGACCTCACTCTCTCTCTCTCAGACCTCACTCTCTCTCTCTCAGACCTCACTCTCTCTCTCTCAGACCTCACTCTCTCTCTCTCAGACCTCACTCTCTCTCTCAGACCTCACTCTCTCTCTCTCAGACCTCACTCTCTCTCTCAGACCTCACTCTCTCTCTCAGACCTCACTCTCTCTCTCAGACCTCACACTCTCTCTCATACCTCACTCTCTCTCTCAGACTTCACTCTCTCTCTCAGACCTCACTCTCTCTCTTTCTCTCTCTCTCTCTCTCTCAGACCGCTCTCTCTCTCTCAGACTGCTCTCTCTCTCTCTCTCTCTCTCTCTCTCTCTCTCAGACCGCTCTCTCTCTCTATCAGGCCGCTCTCTCTCTCTCAGACCACTCTCTCTTTCAGACCTCTCTCCCTTTCAGACCTCTCTCTCTCTCTCAGACCTCTCTTTCTCTCTCTCTCAGACCGCTCTCTCTCTCTCAGACCTCTCTCTCTCTCTCTCAGACATCTCTCTCTCAGACCTCTCTCTCTCTCTCAGACCTCTCTCTCTCTCTCTGACCTCTCACTCACTCTCTCTGACCTCACTCTCTCTGACCTCTCTCTGACCTCACTCTCTCTGACCTCACTCTCTCACTCTCTCTGACCTCACTCTCACTCTCTCTCTCTCCCACTCTCTCAGACACACTCTCTCTCACTCTCTCAGACACTCTCTCTCTCACACTGTCTCTCACACTCTCTCTCTCTCTCTCTCTCTCAGGGAGGGAGGAAAGGCAGGAGATCCGTGCAGGCAGCTCCCTGCACACAGACACACACAAATAAAAACACACAAATACACACACACACATAAATACGCACACACATAAATACGCACACACATAAATATGCACACACACACACACACACACACACACACACACACACACACACACACCCTGCAGCCCGTTTTACACACACACACACACACACACACACACACACACACACACACACACACACACACACACACACACACACACACACACTGCAGCCCGTTTTTCACACACACACCCTGCAGCCCGTTTTTCACACACACACCCTGCAGCCCGTTTTTCACACACACACACGCACACACACACACGGACACACACACCCTGCAGCCCGTTTTTCACACACACACGCACACACACACACACACACACACACACACACACACACACACACCTGCAACCCGTTTTTCTCACACACACACACACACACACACACACACACACACACACACACACACACACTACAGTTAATTATATATATATATATATATATATATATATATATATATATATATATATATATATATAGAGAGAGAGAGAGATAGATACTGTATATATATATATATATATATATATATATACTGTATATATATATATATATATATATAGATAGAGATAGAGATAGATAGATAGATGTATATATCAAGAGAGACTAACAGAGACAGTGTAAGAGAGAGAGAGAGATAACCAGACACAGAAAGAGAGAGACAGGGATTGAAACATTGACAAACAGAGAGAGAGAAAAACAGACACAGATGTGTGTCTGTGGGTCATTATAGGTCAGTGTAAGCAGTAATCTGTTCATTCTACCACTGTAGAATATTTCACACAAATTGTTTTTTTAATTAAAATCGTACACTTGTTTTGCACATGTTGATTAAGCCGAAATAAAAGTTTCGTTTACAGTGAAATGACTATCTTACACAAAGAATGTGTGGCAATTATTTTAACACATTTTTAGTGGGGGCAAAACAAGGCGCATAACAGAGAGCTTGTATTGTAACCTTGGAAGAAACCACGAAGATAAAATGTAACTATTTTCACATTCAGCAGACAAACGTATGCGCTCAACTTAGACACTGATCACTTCAAAACAGCAGAAATGGCAGAAGCTTCCACATTGCACAGCCATCCACATGTAAGGAACCCGCTCCGCGGTTTACTGGTTGCCTTACCTTGCAGACCGGTGCAGTTCTGGAACAGCTCTCCTGATGTTTGCTGCAGCCTGGATTCACTCACCAAAGCAATACACACTCCCTCTGGTATCTACTGCAGCTGTGCAGTATATCACTGCAACCTATACTTGCATTCACTCATTGGAGCAGTACCTTCACACCCCCGCCGGGGATTGGCCCGCTGGCCTTTAAGTATTGCTTTCCCATAATGCTCCTTGCCGAGCATAGTCCTTACTGGATGTCACTATCGTTCTGCCACAAGCCCTCGCTTGTTCTCCCATGCTGATATGGAGGTTCCGCCCTGCGTCCTTCAGCTTCCGTCAAACTCCCGCTTGTTCTCCTGTGCTGAAGCGGAGGTTCCGCCCTGCGCCCTTCAGCTTCCGTCAAGCTCCCGCTTGTTCTCCTGTGCTGAAGCGGAGGTTCCGCCCTGCGTCCCTCAGCTTCCTTCAAGTTTCCGCTTGTTCTCCTGTGCTGAAGCGGAGGTCCCGTCCTGCGTCCTTCAGCTTCCTGTTCTCCTGTGCTGAAGCAGAGGTTTCGTCCCTGCGTCCTTCAGCCTCCTGGATTCCTGCACTGAAGTGGAGGTTTCGTCCCTGCGTCCTTCAGCTTCTTGGATTCCTGCACTGCAGCGGTGGTTTCCCTGTCTTTCTATAGCTTCCTGGTTCCTGGGGCCTACTCTTTCCCTAATCTAGAGAGGTCGTGTCCTGGTTCCTGCGCTGTTACAGAGGATTCCCCAGCCCGCTCAGGACTCTTCCGCTGTAGCACTGGTTCGCCCGTGCAGCAAAGCGGTGTGCTACGCTGGTCTGCTTACCATCTCCTGTGACCAGCACCATGGGCCATGGCCATCGCTCGCGCAGAGCCCAACCCCGCGCTCCTAAGCTGAAGCGGGGCTCTCCTAACTACATGTTGCCAAACTCTTGCTTGAACAATGTTTATCCTGATATCTCCAGCCCTGACCCTGGCTTGTACAACGACGACGCTGTCTTCTCCTATCCTGATCCTGCGATGTACGACAACGAACTGCGCAATCCGGATCAGCCAGCGCGGTCTCAGGTCGGTGCTTTTACAACCCCACCTCAGCCTCGCGGTCCGACCCAGGTTTGTGGTGAGCAGAACCCTGACAGTATGCTCGGCCTCACAAACTCGGACCCCGCTGAGGTGTGGGTTGGTAAGTTTTTTCTTGAAAACCTGTCCCGGTCTGTAGACCAGTCCCAGTTTGAGAATGATTATTTTTTGTGCGATATAATACCCCTGATGGAAGATCCGTTTATGTCGGAGGGCTTAACTCCCTTGCAAAAGAAATGCCGTAATGATCTGGTTGGTAAGGCTTGCTGCCTCAGAGACTTAAAACAGTATCTGGCCAGTGTTTTGGCCATTGCAAACAGTGCTTTCTCCCCTGATTCCCCTTTTGCTGGGGATGAGGTGAGCCCTGTGGAACTGGTCAACGCCTGTAATACACTCAATGCCCTGGCTTTATCTTTGGACATTCCTTTAGTACTCCCGGACCCTTCCGTCATGGTGGCTTTCGCTCACGAGACGCTGCATATACTTTCCTGCGTATTGGATGATCGCTTGTTAAAACAGGATCGTCTTTTGGCCTCTAACGCCATCCTTTGGCGGTTTCCCTCGGCTGCCAGTCCTGTCGCTAAACCAGGAGACGTATCTCCCTCTCCAGGAGATGACCCAACGGAACCATTACCAATATCTCCCAGCGTAGTAATTGCCACAGTCCCTAGCTCTGATTGTATGCCCGGGTTCCCTGACACCAATGATATGTTTACGTTAACCCCTGCCGATCAGTCCTGTGAGGTTCCCCTGGAGGATACATATGTTTCTCTACCCAACACTAATGTTCTAGTATCAGAGAATAGGTTCATTAGTTCTCCTATTTCTAGCTCAGAAGCCCTTTCTCTAGGTCTTGAGGGTTTTCCAGCTTTAACCCCTGCCGATCAGTCCTGTGAGGTTCCCCTGGAGAATACATATGTTTCACTAACCAACACTAAGGTTCTACTATCAGAAAATAAGTCCCTTAGTTCCCATATTTCTAACTCCGAATCTGTCACTCCAGGTCTTGAGGGTTTTCCAGCTTTAACCTCTGCTAGGCCGTCCTGTGCGCTTTCCCCGTCAGAGAAGGAATCCCTAAGTTCTGTTCCCAGGGTCATTTCTGTATTAACCTCTGTTGGGCAGCTCTCTGAGTTTCCCTTGGTAAATCCCTGTTCTCTGTCAGCCATGGTCACGCCCCTAGCTCCAGAGGAGAGATTCCTGGTCTCTCCTAATACAGAGAGAAGATTACCTATGTTTTACTCTCAGGCCTTGTCTGCATTAACCCCTGTAAATTCTTGCTGCCTCCAAGTTAATGCCTTCGTTTTAGCCTCAGAGAATGAGTCCACAAGTCAGACAGCAGAGGTTGCAGTGAGGGATTCCCATAACCGTACGGAGTCCTTAGATATTCTTTGCTATAAATCCCCTGCTTCAGCTCACATTTCCGCAGTTTCGCCTCCGGAGACTTCGGCTAAAGTTCTGGTTCCTGATAAATGTATTCAGGAGTCAGGTTTTTCCCTAAGCTTGGTCGCAGAGTTCCTTCTCCCGGGTATTTCACTGAACCAGCCTGTCGCCCACATAGCGGTGATCCCTGCTTCAGCGCATAGTTCCCACATTATGGAGTCTGCAGTAATTTCTGGTTTCCCAGACATTCCTTACCAAATACCTACTTCAGAGACCAGTACAGTTATGATTAACCCCCGTGTACTGTCTGAGTTCTCCTCCTCTTTAAGCTTAGGGTTAAAGGCATACAGTAGTCTGTATGTCCCTCCTGGGGTTCATATTGTGTTCCCAGGAATGTTTGCTGACGCACGGTTTTCTCCCAAAAGTGACGCTTTTTCATATAGATTAGTAAAAAGCTTGCACACTGTTTCCCTTTTCGCTGAATTGTGTCTTACTAGTTTTGAGACTCTGACAGGTAATGATTCTCCTTCTGATTCTGAAGCTCTTTCTACAATGAGTATCCTGTCTGGGGGTCCCCCTGATTTCTCTCTCCAGGCTAATTCTCCAGGGATCAGCATATCTGTGGTCACTCCCTTAGTACTGTCTGAGGACACCATGCATATATTACAAGTCCTGGGGTTTAAATCTGAGCTTTTTAGCTGTCCTGCCTTTGCTGAAACCCAGTCCCTCAGTACTGTGTCTAAATATGCCCCAGCAAACATGGGGTTACTCTGGGAGGAAATTAAAGCTCCTGTTTTAAAGGGTATTTTTTCTCATATGTCCAGCAAATCTAGAACCTCAGTAATTGTTTCTAATTCACTTATCTTTACATCTGATTTTTTCTCTAATCAAACCCAGACACCCTCACTATCGGTTAGGAGTCCTGTGATCAGAGATTTTGCACTAGAAAACACACCTATTCATGTTTTTGTCAGGTTAGGTACCCCTGTGGTTAGGGCCATTGCAGTTTTAGAGAGGACTTCTTGTACTCCTAAGGTGCCTGTCATTAAGAGTTTTCATAGTTCATACTTGCTGCTGGTTGATTCTCAGGTCCCTGTCACTGAGGTACAGACTTCAGCTTCTGATGTTAGCTTCCCTCCCACCACTACCCTGGCTCTGCCTTTTTCTCAAGCTACTGATTTGAAAATCCCAAGGACTATTCCTGATTCACTGACAATACTATCTCCCAATGAAGATTTACCAGTATTGAAGTGCTCTACTGTTGTTTGCTTCTCTGCTCCTGCTAAACCATGGTTTTGTTCCTCGGAATTTTCGGTTGCCCCTGTTATTTCCTCTCAGTTGGAAATACTCTGTACGTATCCCAAGATTTCGGTCCCTATGCCTGGTTTACTGCTTGCCTTGTCACCTTCCATACCAATACCGGGAGATGCTTCCAACCAGCCTATACCCTTACTAACCATTACCTGGGAGCCTTCTAGAGGAAAAATTCCTCGCAAATTCCAACATGCAGTGGTCAGCCAAGATTTTTTCTGTTACAAAGTTCCTCCTGGTGTATTCGATCAACTATCAGGGCCGCTGATCCTAAATTCAGGTTCCTTTATTAAAGACTGGGCTTTCAGTGGGGGTTCTCCTGCCGTTTCTGCTCTGGAACTCTCTGGTTCTTCACAGCCCTGGATTTCCAAGACAGTTTGCGAGGTGAGCCATGTACCAAGGATGTTTCTTCCATCAATCTCATATCCTAGAACTGTACTCACCAAAGAACTGCTCGTTTACGGATGCCCTTTCTACCTAAAGAATTTTAGGAACAACTCAATGTCCCCAAGGCCCATGGATGGTCCTGTCTGGCCACAGTTCTCACCGGGGTGGTGGGGGTACACTAAGGACTAACCACGAGTCTCGGGAGCACGACTCTAACCCCAATCCTAGACGGTTCAGCAACAATTCCCGATCCTCCAACTCTATGAGTGCTCATGTTCGCCCGGAGGTCTCGCGTGAAGGGGGGGTACTGTAAGGAATCCGCTCCGCGGTTTACTGGTTGCCTTACCTTGCAGACCGGTGCAGTTCTGGAACAGCTCTCCTGATGTTTGCTGCAGCCTGGATTCACTCACCAAAGCAATACACACTCCCTCTGGTATCTACTGCAGCTGTGCAGCATATCACTGCAACCTATACTTGCATTCACTCATTGGAGCAGTACCTTCACACCCCCGCCGGGGATTGGCCCGCTGGCCTTTAAGTATTGCTTTCCCATAATGCTCCTTGCCGAGCATAGTCCTTACTGGATGTCACTATCGTTCTGCCACAAGCCCTCGCTTGTTCTCCCATGCTGATACGGAGGTTCCGCCCTGCGCCCTTCAGCTTCCGTCAAGCTCCCGCTTGTTCTCCTGTGCTGAAGTGGAGGTTCCGCCCTGCGTCCCTCAGCTTCCTTCAAGCTTCCGCTTGTTCTCCTGTGCTGAAGCGGAGGTCCCGTCCTGCGTCCTTCAGCTTCCTGTTCTCCTGTGCTGAAGCAGAGGTTTCGTCCCTGCGTCCTTCAGCCTCCTGGATTCCTGCACTGAAGCGGAGGTTTCGTCCCTGCGTCCTTCAGCTTCTTGGATTCCTGCACTGCAGCGGTGGTTTCCCTGTCTTTCTATAGCTTCCTGGTTCCTGGGGCCTACTCTTTCCCTAATCTAGAGAGGTCGTGTCCTGGTTCCTGCGCTGTTACAGAGGATTCCCCAGCCCGCTCAGGACTCTTGCGCTGTAGCACTGGTTCGCCCGTGCAGCAAAGCGGTGTGCTACGCTGGTCTGCTTACCATCTCCTGTGACCAGCACCATGGGCCATGGCCGTCGCTCGCGCAGAGCCCAACCCCGCGCTCCTTTGCTGAAGCGGGGCTCTCCTGACTACATGTTGCCAAACTCTTGCTTGAACAATGTTTATCCTGATATCTCCAGCCCTGACCCTGGCTTGTACAACGACGACGCTGTCTTCTCCTATCCTGATCCTGCGATCTACGACAATGAACTGCGCAATCTGGATCAGCCTGCGCGGTCTCAGGTCGGTGCTTTTACAACCCCACCTCAGCCTCGCGGTCCGACCCAGGTTTGTGGCGAGCAGAACCCTGACACCACATAAATCATACAAATTTATGATTGCAGAAGCAATCGAATCAACTGATGACAAGAGAGCAAGCGTGGGCCAAATCTATGACTTGATCCAAAAGAAATATCCATACTACAAAGAAGCATGCTGAGAATCAAATTTAAAAACTTCTGTACGATTCACTTTATCAGCAAATGAATGTTTTGAGCGTGTCCATGATCGCCTAGATCAACGATATGGATGTTGGCATATTGCCACATCATTTAAAATTACCATGAAACATGGAACATGTCTTCTGTTAAATAGCATATTTTTGCCTAATACCAGTTACAATGGAGCTGCACCGACTGGCGCGTCTGCTGCTATACCTGCTGCAATACCTGCACCCTCCATTCATCAAGACCAGATGCAAGATGCACATAACAACTATGATATGTATCCAAACTTATTTGGACAATACCAATGGATGGGAAAACAACCAAGAACTGTACGTACCTCCGGACGTCTTGTTTGAAGAAGGCAGTGCAGATTCATATGACCGCCTCATGGAGATGTGCGTCATTCAGAATTCAACGGTTGCCTCAACCATGGATGAAACTGTAGTGCCTTTCTGGAGCGAGCAGTTGCAGCCAAACCAGTTTTGACTTCTACAAGAATGGTAAATACAATAATCGTTATGCGTTTACTCACATTATAAATGTCTACATTTTTTATATCCACCATTTGTTAGCCAAATGCGTGGATACAGCGTAACATTGCAGACAGCCTTACATGTAGCGTGCACAAAGACATTATTTCCTATAACAATATACTACATGACGAAGCATTACTACACATTGTTGACGGACTCACAAAACCTAGATTAATATCTCTTTTAAAGTATCATTTCAACATGTTACACTAACTGTTAAACACCTCATTGTTTAGCATGCAACATAGAAAAAAAAAAGTGTCTGCCAAATATGACGTGGGACCCTTGTCATGTCCCAAGGCGTCCTTAACAAAGTTTACGGATGGAAGCCCCACCCCCAACCGACATGCACGCGTGAAAGCGAATTGGCTGTGCCCGTTGCTTATTGTTACGGTCAGTGCACTGTGTCATGCGCGCCCGTCGGTGTTTCGGTGCATGCACAGCGCTGGAGGCCAATGTTAATTCAGTGGGAGGAGTGTTTGCGTGCATTTCACGGTGCCTTAACATGACGTCACACGTCTTTTGTTCGCTCATTGGCTGATCGGCCATTGTTTCCGTGCACACACGTCCGTTTACAAAGTTTATATAAGTACGTGTGTAGAAGTGAATTAGTTTCGCTTCCATAGCATAACTTCCAAACATGATATGCTTACTGCTAGCAGCACCATGGAGGGACATGTATTCGACGCACAGCATACACATTGTTTAGCGCATGCGCTAAGACTTAGTCCACATAATCGTGAAGTGCGCGCGCAACTGAAGTTGTGCGCGCACATTATTATGTATACAGGCACCGGAAATATCATATCTGTAGTAATGCCAGCAACGCCATAATAAAAATGACAATTCAGTATCTGTCGTTTGATCCTTGCACTTTCAACATATACGTTACTTATGCGTAAATATCCACAATCATATAGAGATATGTTACGCTTTGTCATGCAGAGACATATATAAATGTGCCATCTTTGACCATCATGTGTTTGCTGTATTTCACAGATGTCGCGGATGAATACATGGGATCAATGTATGATTTCAGATGAGCCACTCGTTATATTAGATGATTCTGACGACGAGCGAACAACTATTATAATACATATGTAACAATTCTTTCAATGCTTGGTGCGCAGATTAACAATGAATACATAATGTTATCCGGTTATGCCTATATTTACTATGCACTTAATTAACAATGATGTTGCTAAGCACCGAAGTTAGAACTTTTAATGTTTTTTGGTGATTTTCTATTAACATTATATGTCTTGCTCTGTTAAATATGCAACCAACATTCTCACTCAGCAAACACATTTGTCTACTATATTGTATAATGTGACGTGGGACTTGTGAAAGAATATAAATGCTACATAAAAACACGTAGACATTCTATCTGAAAGTACACAATAAAAATAGGGAGGTGATATAAACTGTTTATTTTTGTGGAAAGTTATTTTTCACCTAAGTTGTAGTGCTAACCTAACATGCATGAGCTATTGAATATTAGTTAAAGATCATGAAAAGATTAACATTTATGTGTATATTTTATTCTCACGACTAACTATAGTTTAGTGTTTTTAGTAAACGTTCAACACATACAGAGCGAAGTGAGTCTGATGATACAATCAACGTTAGTATGTTAGCTTATATCATTTGACGTTGAAAAAGATGCATTACACAAAAAGTGCAACACACACAAACACTGCTGCTGAAATGTGTGCGTATGCAAATGTCCACGTCATTGACATTCATATGTTGACATTAGTAGTAAAGGCTCATGATAATAATGAATAACTTACGTGAATGAAATTAAAATTATATTAACAACATTGTCATTGGGTCGAATGAAGTATGAAAAGTTGAGAATACAAAGAATTATAATTTTGAATGGCACATGTTACATGTAAGTCAAATCAACACACATGTGTGACTTATACATACACATGTGACAATGTTGTAGTCAACATGAAGATGCATTGATACAAGAACTAATCACATACATTGCAATGTAAATGATGTAGAAAACATTGATGTGTTTACAGGCAAACATGCATTGACTGTTAAGATCACTCATGTGCATCCGTGGATGTTCTCCTCCCATAATAAATATTTGAGCAGGGTTTATCACCTTCTCTCCACCCACCCCTATATTACAGGAATGGAATTTGGAACGTTTGCTACATTAAATGTTATGTAATGTCCCTAATGCTTTTCAAATACACTGCACATTAACCACCAAGTGTAGCTAAACGCACGTACACTATACAGAAACGACATGTTTCAATAGTCACATCTTTTTCAATACGTTGTGTTTAGACATCTTGTAACTATACCTTTATAGAGGTTGGCACATCTTATGACAGATGTGAGTTGAAATACATACCATGAGCAGTCATTGACGTGATATACCTTGAAAAAGAAAACATGAATGAATAAAAAACATTGTCATTACATGTTCATTAAGGTAAGCAACACACCAAAGTGTCTATTTTGTGTTACATATGAAACACCATGTAGATTTCGTTAAATATAATATGAAAAACACACTGGTGTACACATCATTGTGGTGCACATGTCACACTGCAAAAATAACATTGTATGTAACCATACTGCACTAACTAATGACTATGGACATAGTAGGTGTATTGTGTATGCATAACCAAAAAGAGCATGTACTGTACATAAAGTATTAATTTGTAACACATTTTTTATTCACATACACACAAAAACTTTTAATTATAAGAAGGATTATAGAACCTGTGGATGAATGACATACCGGTGCCACATGCATTTGTCCACACAGCAGAGAAGAGAAAGGTGTGTGACCCATATTCATCTGTTTCCTAAGTGAATGGTATTTGGACAAATGTATTTATCATAAAAAAGAATGAATATATGTATGTAGTATAACAGCCTAGAGTGCCTACCGCGTGGTTTGCCTACCCCACCCTACAAACTTAGACGACACAGTTTTTTGTGGAAGTAAAAATGGTCACAGCTTTATTGTTTAACAATACTACCAAATAACTGTCAGCCATAAACTTAGTCCTTTGTCGTCCCTATTCTCGGTATCTTCCGGCGGGAGGAGCCCTCCTCCGCCCGCCCTATTCTACCGTCAACCCGGGAGACACACTCTCCGCCGTGATGGACACTCTCGCCCCTTACTCACGGCCCCGTCATCCGTTCACCCTGGGTCCCCCTTTTCATGGCCGTCTGGGCCTACCCGCATAGGATAGAGCCCAGCTACCTAAGATTGGTGCCAGGGGTACAGCGACCGACCGCCTGCGTTGGCGCCTCCAGCCCGCACGATCTTTTCAGGGGGACCGTTACTTGGCGGCCCATCCGCATTGGGTGGAGCCCCATTTCGGGTATTTACGGTGTCCCTACGATGACTGGCCTGACAGTTCCGCCAACGCTGTAACGATGGATCTGCTAACAGATTCATAAGAAATGGTTATACAGTACACAACACAACATTCTTCATGGGATGGGTGGGTGGGAAAAACAAGATTAATGGACGCTGCCTACCCGCGACGGGTTTAAATAGCCCGCCCTCCTCCCCTCCCCTCCCCTTGCTGCGCGCGCAACTCCACGCTGCCTCGTGGTGCGGGAGAGGGGAGGGGGCAGCTAATCCCTGCAAACCCTGGAGGTCACGGCGGCCATTATGAGGGCGCCGGGCCCATTTTGGATCCTCTGCCCTTTTTAACAGCCTAGAGTGCCTACCGCGTGGTTTGCCTACCCCACCCTACAAACTTAGACGACACAGTTTTTTGTGGAAATAAAAATGGTCACAGCTTTATTGTTTAACAATACTACCAAATAACTGTCAGCCATAAACTTAGTCCTTTGTCGTCCCTATTCTCAGTATCTTCCGGCGGGAGGAGCCCTCCTCCGCCCGCCCTATTCTACCGTCAACCCGGGAAACACACTCTCCGCCGTGATGGACACTCTCGCCCCTTACTCACGGCCCCGTCATCCGTTCACCCTGGGTCCCCCTTTTCATGGCCGTCTGGGCCTACCCGCATAGGATAGAGCCCAGCTACCTAAGATTGGTGCCAGGGGTACAGCGACCGACCGCCTGCGTCGGCGCCTCCAGCCCGCACGATCTTTTCAGGGGGACCGTTACCTGGCGGCCCATCCGCATTGGGTGGAGCCCCATTTCGGGTATTTACGGTGTCCCTACGATGACTGGCCTGACAGTTCCGCCACCCGGAGGACCCATTAAGGCCACTTACTGGGGACTCACCCCACACACCAAGCTGTGACCCTAAACCCTGGCTGCTGATCGCTTGCAAAGGCCTGCGCATGTTATCAATAAAAATATCCAGGCCCTCGTCTGTTAGGTGCACCCCATCCTTCCTGTGCCAGCTGCGCCCCCTGTCTTCGAATTCCCTATGCTTCACCGTCAGCCCCCCACAAGAGAGGATGAAATTACGGATGTCTCTGTTAACTTCTCGCCTTGCCTTTTCTATGCCGACCCAACTGCGTGCCCCCCTCCATACCAGCCGGGCTATAATCTCCGACCAAATAATGACTGTGTCGCCCCAGAGGGCTTTAAGTCTGGCGCAGTCAGCGCGTATCTGGAGGATTAAGTCTAAAGACTTGGTGGCCGCCATGTCGTTCCCGCCCAGGTGGATCATTATCACGTGGGGCTTCCTGCCGTAAACTGCTAGCGCGCTTGTGATGGTCGGCACCAAATCTCTCCAGCACATTCCTCTCTTACCCAGCCATCGTATTTTCATGCTCTCTCGTGGGATTCCCAGCTGCAGACCCAGCGTGCTTGCCGCCCGCTCCCGGGCCCAGAACATGAAAGAATGACCAATCAGCCAGACTTCCCGCGCTGCGCCTGCATCGCACACTGTGAAGACAGAAAACATGTTAGAAAACCGCCCGATCATCTAATTACCCCCTTGCTTGGACCTAATGTACCCTTTGTAGGCGTTTGACTTCCACCTCCCCAGTTCCTTAATCTGTGCTATAGGCAGCCCCCGCTCGGATGCTACCGTTGCCGCCCCAATCCGAAACGAGTGGGTCCCGAAATTGGTGGCATCTATGCCTCCTGTCTCCAGGCAACGCTTAAAGATCCTGTTGAACTGAAACTTGGTTAGGGGAGTTGAATCTTTATGTGACAGGAAAACCTCGCCCCCTTGTGGTCGCTGCCTGGCGTAGCGCTTTGCCGCCCTCACAGGGCACACCTTCCTATTCTCATGCCGTCTCAGGTGCACCCAGGCCCCTTTCCCTGCTTGGTCAGTTTTTGACCTGTGTATGCGGCATGCTACTGTCTCCTCCCCTATGATCACATTTCCCAACAACAGGCCAGTGTCCCTGCTAGTTTTTGACGCTGCTACCAGTTCCCCTACTCTAAAGGCTCCAAAAAAGGCAAAAGTGAAAGCCGCTTTAAATAAATTTATTTCGAACGGTCCTGCGCATACTGACTCTGCTGCCTTGTTCAAGCTCTGTAACCTCTCCACTGTTACCGGCTCCCTCTTATCTCCCCGCTTGCGCTCCCCTCTGCCCCACCCAATCAGTATTCGCCTGAGGAGGAAATCCTTGGTGATGTCTGTCTGTCCCCCCAACTTCAGGAAAAAGGCGATACCCGCTAGCGTACCACCCGCCTTAGCCCGTGACATGCCCGCCCGCTTCTGAGTAAGTAAGAAATTGATTAGCTGATGGGTTCTGCTAACCTTACCACTCCCCTTGGAGGCCTTCCTGAAACTGCGCCATTGCCGCCATGCGTTGTTATACGTCTTCCACGTGCGTGGGGCTAGCGATTGCTGCACCAAGGCCATCACTCCCTCCGCCCTAGCTGGTACAGATAATTGGGGCAGGTCAGACCTCTTTCCTGCGCGTCTGGGGCTGCCCGCCTAAATGCAGGCCAGTTAAAGCGGGATAGCGAGTCTGCGATTACATTAAGCTTCCCGGGGATGTGCTTTGCCTTAAAGTTTATGTTCCCCAGCATGCACTGCAGGACCAGCCTGCGCAACAACCTTATCACTGGTGGTGATGTAGCCGATAGGCCGTTCACCGCGTCCACTACCCCCAAATTGTCTGACCAGAATATTATATGCTTGTTAGCTAACTCCTTGCTCCATAACTCTACCGCTACTACAATGGGGAACAACTCCAGGAAAGCCATGTTCTTAGTTAGCCCCGTCTCCACCCAGTCAGCTGGCCATGGACCCGCACACCACTCCCCTCTAGAGTATGCCCCGAACCCGTGCCCCCCTGACGCATCAGTGAATAATTGCAGGGCGTCGCTGGTCTCGCCGTCCGTAACCCACAGCCTTCTCCCATTAAACTCCCTGAGAAAAAACCCCCATACCTCCAGGTCTGCCCTAAGCTCCTTGGTGATTCGGATATGGTGTTGGGGCTTTTTTACCCCCGCCGTGGCCCTTTCTAACCTGCGGTTAAATATCCTGCCCATGGGGATTACTCTGCAGGTGAAGCTTAGCAGACCCAGCAGTGACTGCATTTGTTTCAGGGTCACCTTCCTGGCCTCCCTGACCTGACCTAGGCTCATTCTAAGCTTCCTGACCTTGTCTGCGGGTAAGCGTGATTCCCTCGCCAGCGTGTCAATCTCTATGCCGAGGAATGACAGGATTTCTGTTGGGCCCTCGGTTTTCGCCTCTGCTATGGGAACCCCCAATTCCCTCATGATCCCCTTAGTACTCTCCAGCAAACTGTTGCACTGCAGTGAACCCGGGGGACCCACCAGCAGGAAGTCATCCAGATAGTGCGCAACTGTGCTAGTCCCCGTCTTACTGATTATGCACCAGTGCAAGAAAGTACTAAACGCCTCAAAGTAGGCGCATGAAATGGTGCAACCCATGGGGAGACATTTATCGATGTAATACGCGCCCTCAAATTTACACCCTGTGAATCTGAAGCTGCTGGGGGCTAAAGGTAACAGCCGGAAGGCTGATTCTATGTCAATTTTTGCCAATAGTGCTCCCTCCCCACATGCTTTAATTATCCCTATGGCGGTGTCAAATGATTGGTATTGTACCCGGCATAGCTCCGGGTCTATAGCATCATTCACCGACCCCCCCCTTGGGTATGACAGGTGTTGTATTAGCCTGAATTTGCCCGGGTCCTTTTTTGGCACTACACCCAGCGGGGAAATAATTAACTGGGCGATAGGGGGGGATGCGAATGGGCCCGCCATACGCCCCAATTTTATCTCTTTCTCTATTTTTCCTTTAACTATGTGTCTGTGTGTTGCAGCGGATTTTAAATTCCGGCTAACACCCCTAGCTTATACCACCCCCCCACTGGTATGTGAAACCCCTTACTAAACCCCCCTTCAAGGAACCTTGCTTTTTCCCGGTCGGTGTACCCCCTTAACCAATAGCTTAGCCTGCTAAGGCTGACCGGTGTTGGGGCCTGTGTTAGGTGCCTCCCTTCCTCTAGCCTGGCTGCGGTTGCCCCGGGCTTTGAAGCATTTCTTAATGGGGTGGCTACCCCCGCACTGGCTACACACATGCTTGTACTTGCAACTCTCCCCCCGTTTGCAGTATAGGTCGTTAAACGCCCAACACTCCCCTTTGCTGCCTCTGCTTGCTGAGTGACTCCCGGGCCGGCTGCCCGGCCCCTTGCGAAAGGGCGCGTTACCCCCCTGTTTCGTGTTTCCCACTAGCTTCATCCACAATTCCATGTCCATCTTCCCCAGACTCAACCGTGTATCCCCCTGCCACCTATGCCTGAACTGCTCGTCATAATCCCGCCACGCTGACCCCCCATGTTCGTCATGTATGTTCTGTATCACACTCATGTATCTCAACACATTATGCAATTCCTTGGGATGTTTTGAAAGGAAACAGTCCCCAAACACAATGAAACCCATAACCCAGTTTGTGTTACTCCTCACTACCTGCCCTTTCTCGCCTGCCTCTCGCGCGCGTCTCCTCTCTGCTCGCCCCTTTACTGACAGCTTGAACATATCCACATACTTCCTGTTACATATGTCTCTCTGTGTTCTCCTGGGCAGGTGTGTGTACAGGGGGCTAGTTTCGACTGCAAACGAATCCTCCCCACTGTGGGTGGAAGCCGCCCCTTTATCTTTGCGCTTTCCCTTATCTGTCCTACTCCGCTTTGCCGCCTTGCTCAACGCCTCTACCTGTTTCCTAATGCGCTTTACCCCTGGGGTCTCGTCGCTGTCTGCGCCGCTGCTTGCGTCTGACTCGCTGCTCGCTCTCTCACTATTCTCGCTGTCTGACCCCTTGGACTCACAGTCCGACCCTGACCTCACTGACCCCCAATCGCTAACATCACCATCAACATCATCCTCATTACTTTCCAATGCTGCATTTTCATGCTCACCTGATCCTGCGGCCTCTGCACCTGGGTGACCGGTCCTGGGTCGTTTGGCGGCTGCACGGCTCCGGTTGCTGCTTGCCGGATCGGCGACGCTCCCCAGCGCCAATGGCGCCGGTGCATCAACCGGGGGAGGTGCCCGGGACACTGGGAGGCACCCCGCAGCCGGGGGCAGCCGGGCCGCTGTTGATGGATCCAAGGCTGGTGCCGGCGCGCCAGGAGCATCTGGCGCGGGTGCACCAGGCGCCGGGGCGTGGTGTGTGGGTGCTAGCGGCGCCGGTGGGTATGGTGTGTAGGGTGCAGGTGCATGTGGCGCAGGGGCGTAATGTGCGTGATGTGCCGGTGCGTACGGGGGGGCTTGGGACGCGTGGGCATAAGGCGCGTAGGGGTAAGGCGCGTATGGGTAAGGCGCGTAGGGGTAAGGCGCGTAGGGGTAAGGCGCGTGGGGGTAAGGCGGCAGGAACGCCGGGGGTGGCTCTGCAGCGGTGGTGGGCTGGCTCGGCCAGGCCATGGGGGTGGTGGTTTGGTCCGCAGGGGGGCAGGGGTGTTATGTATAGCGGGGGGGTGGTGCGCTGTGCAGCGGAAGGGGGGGGTGGTATGAGCAGCAGAGGGGTGGTGTGCTGTGCAGAGGAAGGGGGGGGCAGGCAAGCACTGGGAGCATGGCTAACAGCTGCAGGGGGGGGGTGGATGTTGGCTGGGAGGGAAGGGGGGACCGTTTTTGCAGGGAGGGGGGGGTTCATGGTAGGGGGAGCGGGGCCCAGAGCGGCAGGGAGGTGGTTAATGTCCTCTCCCATGAGGGGGGGGAGAGCAGCCCTCCCCTCCCTGCTCTGCTGCGAGCAGGCACCGGAGTGAGGCTGGGGGGCGGAGCCAGCCTTCCGGGCTGCCTCTCCTCCTCTCCGGCTGAGAGAGGAGCTGGGAGGCGGCTGGGAGTGAGGCTGGGGGGCGGAGCTTGCCTGCCGGGCAGCCTGCTTCCTTCCCCGGCTGGGAGAGGGCTGCGGCTGCTGCTGTGGTGCTCCCTGCTCGGGCCACTGCCTCCGTGGGGCCGCCGGGCGGGATGTCCTGCGGTCGCGTGCAGGGGCCTGGCTGCTGCTGCTTCTCTGCCTCGTGCTGGCTGGATCCATGCTGCGGTCGGGACACGGTCACAGGTACCTGCAGGGAGAGAAAAAACAAGATTAATGGATGCTGCCTACCCGCGACGGGTTTAAATAGCCCGCCCTCCTCCCCTCCCCTCCCCTTGCTGCGCGCACAACTCCACGCTGCCTCGTGGTGCGGGGGAGGGGAGGGGGCAGCTAATCCCTGCAAACCCTGGAGGTCACGGCGGCCATTATGAGGGCGCCGGGCCCATTTTGGATCCTCTGCCCTTTTCTATGAACATATATGTATTTGCTTACATGAAAAAAATGTATTTATGACATTCAGACGTGTCTCAACACCACTGGCTGTTTGCTCAGTGTCAGCTGGTAAATTGACGGGATGCTCATCCTCCAAACCCTGACGTATGTCTGTTTGTGCATTATTTCTGATTGCCACATTGTGCAAAATGCAACATGCAATGATAATATCAGACACTTTATCAGGCTTATATTGAAGTGCCCCACCAGTTCTATCGAGACACCTAAATCTTGTCTTGAGAAGCCCAAATGTACTCTCTATAATGGATCGCGTAGATATATGGGCAACATTGTACCTCTCCTCTGCTTCACTTTGAGGGTTTGGCACCGGTGTCAACAGCCACGGCCTAATTCCGTATCCTGAGTCACCTATAATCCATGGTGCACACATATGAAAAAATTAGTGATAACATTATAACATACAACAATTCCTAGAAAAACAAGAGTTTTGTGTTACCACATCATAATATGTACTCACCCACCAGCCAACAAGGTCCAAAATAGCCTTCTTCGAAAGCATAGAAGACTGATGAGTTTCTCAGGAAGAGGAATCGTGACTGGAACCAGGGAATTTGGCTACCACATGCATAATCTTCATCGTGGCATCGCATACCACCTATACATTCAGGGAAGGGTAGTGCTTACGGTTGCGGTAAGCATGCTCACTCTGACTAGGCGGGATCAAAGCAACATGGGTGCAATCGATTGCACCCATCACACATGGTATCCCGGCTATGGTATAAAAGCCATTCCTGACTTCCAGCCACTCTGTGTGCTCTGTAGGAAAATGAATATAATTCCTAGCGTGTCTATTGAGTGCACATAGAAACTGGGTAAAGGCCCGCGAGAATGTAGATTGCGAGACCCCGCCCACTATGCCCACTGTTGTCTGGAATAACGCAGAAGCAAGATAATGTAATGAGCACAGCATTTTAACAAGCCCAGGGACTGCACGACCTCTGGCTGTCACAAAATCTAAATCTCCCCGTATCCCTTCATATAGAGCTAAGATTGCTGCTGAACTCAACCGATAGCGACTTACAATTTCCTCCTCACTCATCCCATCTAACAGGGTTCTCTCCCTGTACAAACGAGGACGAGCCACAACTTCTCTCCTCTCTCTTCTCCTCTCATCTCCTTGCCCTCTCCCTCTCCTGTCCGCGTGTCTGTCCCTGTCACTGTCCCTGCCACTGTCCCTGCCTCTGTCCCTGTCCCTGTCCCTGTCCCTTCCTTGCCCTATGACATCCTCTCCATCAGCAAGCCTCTCGTGCAATAGAATGTTCCTCCATCTCCTAAACATTCGCATGATTTTGAGGTCTGTAGCTGTGAATGAGCAGGTAATTGCCGTTCTTTAAATACCTATGTGATGATGTCAGATGACTTGCTAAAGTGCAAGGTGTTACATTAACATATCCAAGTTGTTGACTCCCAACCTGTATCCATTTGATATAACAAGTATTATTTATGTGTATTCAGCAGCCAATCATGATATTTCACAATACAACGTGAAGCTTTATACAAGCATTTATTGGAAATTATTTGTGGAATGTGTAATGCATGTACCACTTCTGAACGCAACACTCAGTCATCTAATTAGGATACAACCATGACATTGACGTAGAAAAAGTTTGCTGCAACATGTCTAATTTGCCATGTTATTGTCATATGTTCACATCAATTAATTATACTGTGCATATGCATAAATTTATGCCATCAGGATAGTTGCTATTGATTCAGTTTCAAACGTGTAACAATGAGTAACTATTCTAGATGTGTGTATATGTTAGCACGAAGTGCTTGTAATGCATCGTGTACAATGTAAACATGCAATGTGATTGAGTGTCCAATTGCGGACGTCATCAAAAAAGGGAGAACACAAAGTACATGTAAACATGAAAACAAAGATCTACATTAACGTTTGATCATGCGGTACACATTACAAGCATTGTATAATGTATAGCAACATTACTATATGCTGGATGTGTTAGATGTGTGAAATGTGTAACATCATATAATAAATTGAAGCACACTTCAGTAACATGTTTGATATGATGTGAGCTGCTCCTTTAAGAGTTGAGTATAGGATTTTCCCTTGACACATCATCACATGATGAGTAATGTGACACGCAAATGATGATAACATATAAAAGTACAATGTTATGCAAATAATAAACGTAAGGGGTGACATGATGAAGTGAATGACCTCCACACTGTAATGCTAAGCACATTTGTATTCTGAGCAATAGAACGTAAACACTACTATAATGTTATACGTCCCCGCTCCATTGACTCCATTGATGTAGAGATGAGGTTTTTTTTCTAAGTGCCGTTCCGGCAACCTTACCGATCATTCTCCCCTCCAACTTGCCAAATTTAGTTGGCGGGACCAATTGCCGATGAAATCTCCATTTCTGAGTGCCGCTAAGCACCGAAAAGCTGATCTGGGCTACTTGAATACAGCCGATTTAAAAAAGTGCCGAAAAGTGCCGATAAGGGGCTTATCGCCAGGCGCATGCCGAAAAACTTTTTTCAGGAAGAAAAAATGCCGATTTAGAGCACTTATCGGCGCTTACTGAATCTCAAATCCAATTTTGGCGGAAAAATGCCGAAAAAAGCATTATCGACGCTTACTGCATGAGGCCCTAAGTCAGCTAGATCCGCGGTTCTGAGATTATCCCGGCTAGGTGCGGGTTTTTGTCGTTATCGCCCGGAGTGAACTGTGCTATTTTCGCGCTCGTGATATTAGCATTTTATTCTTGCTGTCTGCAATACTGCAATGCCGTGTAAAAACTCAGGGGGGCATTTGCGAGCTGTTGTCTTGGAAGTCTAATACCTTAGTAGTTCAACCTACATCAGTACACAGTCTGCGTGTGCGCGCGCAGTAATTGTAAATTTGCATATTTAAAGTATACATGCATTTGCAGTGCTGTGCTGCTGTACAGTATGTCTCATTTGAAAATTGTTGAAACGCATAGGCATGTACAGTACTGTATCAGTGTCACATTTCTGCATATACAGCGCTCTCCCCTCGCTCAGGATAATTAACTGCACTGCAGGGTATTTCAACTTCTTATCTTCTGTGCAATGCAGTACATCTCTCCCACATCATTCCTTTGAACGTGTGTCTGGTTTCAATCACATTCCTGCTTGACAGCAGGAATTTACTGCGCATGCGCCTGTAACTTCGCCCACCACTGCTTGCTTGCCTGAGTGAGTGACCAAAAAAAAATATTTTTTTTTTAATGTAATTGTTTTTCTCCACAAGCCTGCAAAAACCATCTTACTCTATTACGATATTCAATATGTGCTGTAGCTATTGACTGCGACACTGTGCGGTTGACTGCACATGGTTGATTTGTGTGCTTTTTACGTACTGTATTTAGGGGTATATTATTATGATGAACTGCCTTTTGAAATTAAAGTATGTCTTTAGCTTTGAACTTCATGCAGCTGTATCTGTAGCCCCCTCCCGCACAAACGCTAGCTCAAGGATTTGAAATTCCACGGAGTCGTTAATTTTCTGAATCTTGCCATTGTGTTCTTAATCCGTCCATAGCCGAGCTTCAAAGCCTCACTGCGCCTGCGTGTAATTCTCTTTGAGATAGGAGCTAGCTGCTTACTGCACATGAGTCACCCAACACCCCCCTCTCCACAGAGTCGTTAATTTTCTGAATCTTGCCATTGTGTTCTTAATCCGTCCATAGCCGAGCTTCAAAGCCTCACTGCGCCTGCGTGTAATCCTTTTTCAGATGGGAGCTATTTAGCTGCTTACTGTGCATGAGTCACCCAACCCCCCCTCTCCACAGAGTCGTTAATTTTCTGAATCTTGCCATTGTGTTCTCAATCCGTCCATAGCCGAGCTTCAAAGCCTCACTGCACCTGCGTGTAATCCTTTTTCAGATGGGAGCTATTTAGCTGCTTAGCTGCTTACTGCGCATGAGTCACCCAACCCCCCTCTCCACAGAGTCGTTAATTTACTGAATCTTGCCATTGTGTTCTGAATCCGTCCATAGCCGAGCTACAAAGCCTCACTGCGCCTGCGTGTAATTCTGTTTAGGATGGGAATTTTGAGGCTTTGTTAACATCAATGCTTTGGAAAATCCCTTCTCGAATTTGATTTGCACAGAGCATCACCTCTCTATGCGCCTGTGTGTAATCCTCTTTCGGATGGGAGCTAGTTTATTCCTGCTCATGCTCCTTGAACTTTTAACTGTTATTTTATCCACACGCCTGCAAAAACAATCTTGATATTACGATATTAAATCTGTGCATTTGCCTGCACATGGTTGATTTGTGTGCTTTTTATGTACTGTATTTGGGGGGTGTGGGGATCAAATTACAGTATTATGATGAACTGCCTTTTGAAATTTCTGTACTCTACAATACAGTACTGTACAGTATGTTATTTCTTTGAACTGCTGCACGACTAATCCTTCATCCCTCCCCCACACGCACACAAACTCTTATCGACAGTCACCTCCACAGAGTCGTTAATTTTTTGAAGTTAGTTAGTCATTGTGTTTTTAATCCGTCCCTAGCCAAGCTTCAATTGCCTCACTGCGCCTGCGTGTACTCTAATCCATTTAGAGATGGGAGCTAGCTGATTACTGCGCATGAGTCACCCAACCCCCTCTCTCCACAGAGTCGTTAATTTTCTGAAGTTAGTTAGTCATTGTGTTTTTAATCCGTCCCTAGCCAAGCGTCAATCACCTCACTGTGCCTGCGTGTACTCTAATCCTTTTAGAGATGGGAGCTAGCTGATTACTGCATATGACTCACCCCCCCCCCCCCCCCCAACCCTTTGAGGCTTAGTTTACGGTAACTCTTTGGAAAACCCCTTCTCGATTTTGAAATGTAAATCTGTTTTGCACAGCATTGTGAGAATTAAGAGTTAAAAAAACCATTAACTGATTCATGTTGTTTTGTCATTCATTCTTATTCATTGGTTTACTGAAGGGGTGGGGGGGTTGTGGTTGTTATCAATGATTATGATAAGCAGGAATGTGAATAAATATTCATTTAATTTTATCAGGAACCAAAAAATACAAATATAAAAATAATCATGAATAATACATAATGCTGTCTTTATTAAGTTCTTCAGGCAGATTGAAATTAGATAAAAATTTAGAAAACATTTGTAAAACACGGGGAAACATGAATAATGCACATTTATAATAATATTATTTAATAATATATACAGTTCAGTACTGTAATGTGTTATATATATATATATATATATATATATATATATATATATATATATATATATATATATATATATATATATATATATATAAAAAAGGAAAGGGAAAGAAACAGGCGCACACCTAATGCATTACCACAATAAAAATGTATTGAATGAACATAAAATCTTACAAATGCCCACTCACAAAAGTACAGCAAATAAAAGCGTGTATGAGATAGGCTCTCATGTGCCATGCAGCTCGATCACCAGCGTTCGTCCGCAATCAATGGCGTCGTCACGTGAGTCACCTCCGTGGAACCGGTACTGGAAGAGGGGTCCTTCGCCTTCGGTGTTCTACAGCTAGACTCTGGCCGCCATTTGCCCACGAACACTGTTGCAGGTTGATTGTAGAATTCTAGCTCCCGTGTGCTGCTCTCCCGGCTTACAACCTAATACACCAGTACCATTGGAGGTGTTTGTTTCCTGGAAGGACCTGTCCTGTAGAACACCAAAGGCGAAGGACCCATCTTCCGGTTCCGGTTCCACGGAGGTGACTCACGTGACGACGCCATTGATTGCGGACGAACGCTGGTGATCGAGCTGCATGGCACATGAGAACCTATCTCATACACGCTTTTATTTGCTGTACTTTTGTGAGTGGGCATTTGTAAGATTTTATGTTCATTCAATACATTTTTATTGTGGTAATGCACTAGGTGTGCGCCTGTTTCTTTCTCTTTCCTTTTTTCTAGATTTCAATAGGGACTGGTGATCCCTTCGAAATGGGCTGCAAGAAACCAAAGACATTGCCACTGGAACAGGACTTTATGTATTGAAGGTTTTTTATTACATCTTTTTATTTTTTGGCAATTTTTTCTATTTTTTATTTAATAAATATATTTTTTAGAATTTTATTTTTACTCTTTAGGGTTGATTGTCAGGAGATTGCATTGATATTGTATTTTTTAAAGTTTTTATCATAGTGTACTAGCCTTATTCTAGCTGCCCCTCTAAGCATATCTAATTATAGCTACTGCCTCTCCTACTATTAATAATTATATCATTAACTAGGTTATTTAGCGGCGCAACTTCATATTGTTTTTTCTTTGTTATATATATATATATATATATATATATATATATATATATATATATAGTAATATTATTTTTTCCGTTTTTATCTTGTTCCTCATTCTGTGTACAGTGCAGTAGTTCATTGAGAGAGGAGAGGTTTTGTGTACATCATTACTGCTGTTTATATACTGTACATTTGACTGTACAATCAGATTAGACTGGACACAACACCCCACCTCCACCCAGGCCACCATTTTTCCTGAAACGACAAGAAAACAAAAAATTAGAGTAGTTATGTGCGTACTGTATTATGGCATTGTGTGATGTGAAGTACTACTGTACATGGCTGGTGCTGCTTTCTTTGGAAAAAAAATTGAGCAGTTAGTAGACAGTTACTGTACAGTAGTACTGTCAAACTAGTCTACTGTATACTGGAACTACTGTATACTCTGACTACTGTTAAATACTACAGTACTGTATTTACTGTAACCTGATGGCTGATGCTGCTGTCTCTGTAAAGAAAAAACTGTAACTACTGTATACTCTGACTATTGGGAAAGAAAAAATCTGTGCCATACTTACCTGTATCATACTGTACTTACAATACTACAGCACAGTATTACTTTCCTGATGTTTGCCCATTACGCGCGATCACAATGGGCAACACAGTCGCAATATGGTCTACATATTTATTGCAGCGTTCCACGGTGAGTACATCGTTCCAAAAACTCATTATGCCTTTCAACAACTCGTCCTATTAGGAGGGTTTCACCACTTTCCGGATATGGTCCTTCAGCTGATGCCAGACCATTTCGATCGGATTGAAGTCTGGCGATCTGTCATTGGAAAAAAAGGACAATTAGTTTAAGAGATACAGTGCACAGTAAAAACAGTGGGGAAAAAA
Source organism: Ascaphus truei (assembly GCF_040206685.1). Classification (NCBI taxonomy): domain Eukaryota; kingdom Metazoa; phylum Chordata; class Amphibia; order Anura; family Ascaphidae; genus Ascaphus; species Ascaphus truei. The sequence continues at coordinate 30,726,767 of NC_134497.1, read as the reverse complement.
ATGAGACATGGTTTACTGCGCTTACTCCGCTGGCATCTTCACCCAGTTGATACCGCGCTCAAGGATATGCGCTGTTGACGCGGTGTGCTTTGGATCGTTGTCCTGGTAGAAGCGGTGACCATTGGGGAGCTCGCGTGTGATGTATTGCACGATCTCAGGGACAAAGTTGTCTTGGAAGAAAGCTTTATTCATGATTCCTACAGTATAGCAAGAAAAGAAAAGTGTCCAAAAAACTGCACAATAGTACAGTATAGTGCATACAGTAAGGCCACACTAGTAAAGTACAGTGCATAAGGCTACATTACATTTGATATATTTTACCTTCAAAGATGACAATGCATCCTGGTCCACGGCTAGAGATGGCACCCCACACATTCAGCTTCACGGGGTGTTTAGGCCGCGGCTTCAAAGATATGCGGCCTTTTTTGTGGAATGCAAAGCTTGCAAATCTCTCCAGCGACACAGTAGACTCGTCAGTGAAGATGCAATCCTGGAAAGTTTCCTCCACTGTCGATCCATGCCTGGGCCTGGACCACTCTTTTGATTTTGTTTGCGTCCCGTATCATGGGGTACGCTCTGTAATGACAAGGAATAAATAATTTTAGCAGTACAGTTTCCTAAACAACACTTTTACCTCCTTTACTGTCCAGTACTAACCTCACACGGCCATATTTCCATCCAATGCTGCGTCTCATCTTCTTTATGCTGGTCTCGGATACAGTCAGATTGTGCTTTTCCTGCAGAGTGTATTTGACCCTTAATGCACTCTTCTCATCATTCTCCTCATTAATTTTGTCCACCAGAAGAGTTGTCTCCCTGCAATGTAAAGAGAATATATTGTTTTATTAATATGCAGAAATATAAAAATTATATATACTGTTGTAATATAAATATAAATATACAAAATATATATACTGTTGTAATCTAAATCTAAATATAAAACAAAGATATACTGTTGTAATATAAATATAAATATACAAAATATATACTGGTATACTGTTGTAATATAAATCTACGGAAATGACAAAAATATACTGTTGTAATATAAATATAAATATACAAAATATATATACTGTTGTAATATAAATATAAAACAAAGATATACTGTTGCAATATAAATATAAATATACAAACTATATATACTGTTGTAATATAAATCTACAGAAATTATAAAAATATACTGTTGTAATATAAATATACAAAATATATATACTGTTGTAATCTAAATATAAATATAAAACAAAGATATACTGTTGTAATATAAATATAAATATACAAAATATATATACTGTTGTAATATAAATCTACAGAAATTACAAAAATATACTGTTGTAATATAAATATACAAAATATATATACTGTTGTAATCTAAATATAAAACAAAGATATACTGTTGTAATCTAAATATAAATATACAAAATATATACTGTTGTAATATAAATCTACAGAAATAACAAAAATATTAGATACAGTACTGTAGATGTACAGTACATGTTTGGATCTACAATTTTTTTTAAAGTGTTATAAATATACTTACGCGTTAGTTACCCTCGATGTCCTTTTGCGGTCTCTGTTTTTTCCGTGTGCATGATAGCTCACGGTGGTTGCTGGCACAATGAGGCCAGAAGTAGCTAACCAGCGTTGGATAGCAGCAATTCAGTGTCCGCTCATGTACATCTCCTTAATTCTCATGCTGAGATCCTTGGATATCTTTTTAACAACCATTGCTGCGAGTAGAAAGAAATACAAACACAAGAATGTATATTCGATGTTTAGTCGATGTGTATTCAATGTGCAGTGAATCCACAAAATGGATGGTGTATTTATACGGTAATGACTCACATTAGAGTATGCCCACTTTCAACACCTGTACCTGGTCGCCATGCATAAAAGGTTACACACTTTGCATAGCCCACCACTCGATGATCTTTATCTGAACTTGCCCTTGTCCAGATACTGCATTGTGCCACCTGCTTCCATGGAGCAACCCCGATTCTACAGACGCAGGAACCCACTCATCTCTGCCGTGCTTGTCAAGCAGAAAAAGCGAAAGGCGGTTGCCGTTTCCACGCCAAGGCAAAATCAAAAGGCTAAGGCCAATAAAGAAAACCTTCTGCTGACCCCAAAGGCTAAGGGTATTCATACACTGGCGACACACTTTATTCGAGCTCGGCTAGTCCCACAAATTCGGGTATACCCGGGTGTATTGAGGTTTGTGACTGTTTTCTGCCCGAGTGCATTGAGGTATTTTCCAGGCAGGGATTGAAGCATTTTATTCCCGCTGGCTGCAATACTGCACAGTATATATATATATATATACTGCATTACAACTCATGAATTTATGCCATCTGGTAGACACGCGAAGCATTGCAGCCTATTAAATCCTAATCATTATCATTTAACAGATCAGCCGCCCGTCAGCCAGGCATGAACCCAGGCTGGGAAGGCAAACGCAACGGGGCTTGTCAGAGGTGAGGAGCGGCGCATTCCAGGTATCTGCCAGGTACATACTGGGTATTTGCTCGAATAAAGTGTGTCGGTGCAGTAGACGTCAGCCTTATTAAGTCAAGAAGATATACGGTGATGTACTCTCGACGCAAAACGATTGGCAGCCAACCCATCGAACCCACAGACCACCTCCTCCCATACGCTTCGACGACTCTGCCGCCGCTGTCCCGGAAATCTTCAGCCCGTCTTCTCCACCCCTAGTCCTCGACGCTGCCGCCGCCCTCCCGGTAACCCACAGGCCATCTTCTCCGGTTCTATCCGACGACGCTGCAGCCTCTGAAATCCACGGGTCACTTTCTCCTTTGCTCTTAGACGACTCTGCTTCTCGCCCAGAAATCCAAAGGTCACTTTCTCCATCCTTCTTCGACGACGCTGCCGCTTCTCCTCTACCGGATATCCACAGGTCACCTCCTCCACCCTTTTTCGATGTCGCTGCTGCTTCTCTCCATGGAACCCCCATCTCATCCTCCATTGCACCCATCCACCCAGATGTCCACATGCCATGCACAAGAAGCAGGTCGTTAGACCGGATGCTGAATGGGATAAGTGTGGATCTCCCCGGGAACTCTATTGTGCTGGCAAAGATAGATTTGCTTCTGGAGACCATGCTAAATGTGGAGCAACGGATGCTACAAATGGATCAACGGATGATACATATGGATCAACGGATGCTAGATATGGATCAACGGATGCAACATATGGATCGACGGATGGAGAAGATGGAGGCTGACATAGCGGGTATACATTATTTGCTCGGTGTTAATGCCCATTTCCCCGACGCTGGAGCAGGGGGGTGACATGGATGTGATGAATGGGACCTTCGACCCCCTTCCATCACCAAGCGCACCCCCTCCACCAGAAGATGTAGTGTACATGTATGCCGTTGAGGAGGACATGACAACCCCATCAAGACCACGCCAGGAGACAAAACGGCGACCAAGACCGAAGGAAAGCTTCCTCCCAGACAACCTACCATCGCCTCAAGCACACCCGCTCCCAAAAGACCTACATTCGCTCGCATCGATACGGTGCCCGATATCACCCTGTGCGATCGGCCACCAGCACTCAGGGAGAAGTATAGGGTGAAGAGTGCTGGTGCACCCCACAAGTATGCCTTGTTACTTTTTAAGCACCATGTTCCCTACTCTTTGTACTGCGACTGGGCCTTCAAAGTGAACTACGAAGGAAATCGCGTTAAAAAGGCGCTTCCTGTCAATTTAAGGAAAAACATTCTGGATGAAATGCGGCGCTTTTATCCAATTACAGATCCTGTAATGAAAGGCGTTCGAGACTGCATTAATGGCGTTTTGCGCCATGCAAGGAATCGGCCATGGATGGACAATGTGGAGGACTTTCTGTAAGACCATACTGTTGTGCTGAACTGTGCTGTACTGTTCATGTTTTGACCTGCTGAACTTAAATAAAGGAGATGTTTTGACCTGCTGTACTGTACTGTATTTAACTTATTGTTTTAACTTGCTGTACACAGACAAAGTACCTGCACAATTCCAGTCCCTGAGGGCCACAAACAGGCACGGTTTTCAAGGTTGTCCTGAAAACTGGCCCTGTTTGCTGCCCTCGAGGACTGTACTGGTGCAGGTCTGACTGACAGTTTTGCACACCATCCCACTGTACTGTATACTGTATGTTTCTTTAATAAAGGAGATGTTTCGTTTGTATACTGTATTTTATGAATAAAGATTTGTTTTAATCACAGGTAAGACCATACTGTTGTGCCGAACTGTATTGTACATGTTTTGACTTGCTGTACTTAAATAAAGGAGATGTTGTTGTGTGTTTTTTAACTTGTATTTATACTGAAATGTTTTAACTTGCTGTACACACACACAAGTAAATGATTTTACTTTCTATACATAAATGTTTTCATTACTGTAGCAGTAAACAATACACCTGTTGATGTTTTGAATTGCTGTGCACTTAAAATGTTTCTACATTGTACAGTATTTGTAAATAAATGTTTTTGTACTTACTCCACCAATAAAAGAACATGTTTATTTGTTTTACAATGTACCATTGACTCCTTTGATACTGTAACAAAATACAGTGTTTCTAGAATGTCCAGGCATACTGCACTGTATACTGTAGGCATGCTCAGTATAAGAGTATTAAAAAAAAAAGAAGACACATACTGTACTGTACTGTATGTACTGGCACTATAATACATGTAGAATAAATGTAGAATAAATGCATAGTTTTTATTTGTTCGGGTTTAATACACAGCATACTGTATATAAAAAAGTATTGTACAGTATACTGTACGGCCGGAAAACATCAGCATATTGTTTCAGGTACAGTATTCTATCCTAATCAATAATAACGGCCGCTAAACTGTAGACTCTGGTACGTGGCTTTTTAAATCCGATTCGGCAATGTGCAGGCATTGTTACACAAAGCGATATTATCCATCGAAATCCCTCCATTAGCCGTTTTATTTTCTGAGGAAAAACAAACAGAAAAGTTTTACTGTAATGGTCAGTCCCCTAAAGACGTTCCCAGCCAGTCCCACCAATAATTTTCTCGGGGGGCGTCTCCTGTTCACATGCGCATGCGCCTACCGTCGATGTAACCTACCAACGAATTGTGGCTCGATACGATAAAAACAGGGATCGCTACATAACCTTTTCCTTATTGCACGCTTCCACGTATGAGGAGCTGGCGAAAATTTGTAAAAGTCATAGTTTCGGTAAAATACTGATAAATTTGAACGACTGTTGCCATCTTATCATCTGTTGCATTAATCGCGGCCCATATCAAATACGCGTAACTTCTGTCGGGTTTTTGGAAAACGGGCTGCACTTGAACACTCATGGCGGGCGGCGGGTCTCTGGAGAATACTGTAACTGAAACTCGTCTTTGTCTTTCTTTAATATGAAAAGCCTAAATAGATACATTTTTGCAACCTCTTCCTTCAGTCTCAAGGCCAAGTTACAATAGCACACTGTGGTATCTTTTTTAAATGAAACACCTGCAAGTTGACACATTACTGAAGCGCATGCACATTACAATTCATGAATATCTGCCATCTGGCGGACACGCGAAGAATTGCAACCTATTAAATCTGAACTATTCTCAATAAACGCATCAACCGTGCATGACCTGCGCATGACCCGTGGCTGAGAACGCAAAATGAATGCGGCATGCACCAGGTGAAGTGCGTCGCATTCCAGGAAAAAGCCAGGGAAAAACCGGTGATGTGTTAGACTCACATGAGCCGCAGCAGTACCTAAGGCACATTTCTTAGGGTTGGCTGTGAGCCCTGCCTCTCTTAGAGAATTGAGGACTGCTTTCAGCCTATTTAGATGGGCCCGCCAGTGTTTACTATAAATGACAATGTCATCTAGGTAGGCTGCGGCATAAGCCCTATGGGGTCTCAGCACTTTATCCATGAGTCTCTGAAATGTGGCTGGGGCTACATGCAGTCCAAATGGCATTGTCACAAACTGGTATAAACCCATGGGAGTGAAAAAGGCTGTTTTGCACTTGAACTTTTCCTCTGAAGGTATTTGCCAGTATCCTTTTGTTAAGTCCAGCGTGGATATATATTCCGCGTTACCAAGGGCGTCAATTAACTCGTCCACCCTTGGCATCGGATATGCAACAAACTTGGATACCGCATTGACCTTTCGGAGGTCCACACAAAATCTTACCTTCCCATCGGGTTTAGGGACCATAACTAGTGGACTACACCACTCACTGCATGATTCCTCAATCACTCCTAAGTGTAACATTTCTTGTATCTCCTTCTCTACCAGGGCCCTACGACTTTCAGGCAACCTATAAGGACGGGAATGTACTTTTACCCCAGGTGCTGTCTCGATCACATGTGAAACTAAATTAGTTAGCCCTGGCAAATCAGAAAAACATCATGGAATTGTGTCATTATTTCTAACAAGTCCCCTTTTTGTTCAGAGGACAATTGTCTACCAATTGGGATTTTATCGTCACCCACAATGTTCTCCCTTGGGGGGTGCAGACCCAGGTCCGTTTCCTCCTCCACCGGGTGGATGAATAGAGACCGCTGCATCTTCCAGGTTTTCAGCAAGTTCACATGGTAAATTTGTTTACCCTTCCTGGACCCTGGTTGAGCGATCTCGTAATCCACATCACCCGTGCGGCGGAATACTTCGAATGGGCCCTGCTATTTTGGCTAGGAGTTTGCTCTCACAACTGGGTTACAACAACATCATCTGATCTCCTGGGTGAAACACTCTCATACGAGCACTTTGATTGTAATGTTTCTCCTGACTGTCCTGGGCTGATCTAAGATTCTCCCTAGAAAAATGGCCGACCACATCTAGGCGCTTCCTAAGGTCCAATACATATTGCAGGGTATTCTTAGAAGGGGACCGCTGTTCCTCCCAGGACTCCTTTAGGAGGTCTAGGATACCCCGGGGTTGGCAGCCATACAGCAGTTCAAATGGAGAGAATCCCGTGGAGGCCTGGGGAACTTCCCACACTGCAAACAGCAGAAAAGGGAGAAGTTCATCCCAGGCTCTCTTCTCTGAATCTACAAATTTTCCCAGCATCCCTTTTAGAGTTCGGTTAAATCTTTCCACCAATCCGTCAGTCTGTAGATGGTAGACCGATATCCGAACAGACTTGACCTCTAGTAATTTTAAGACATCCTGCATCAGTTTAGCCATAAAATTTGTACCTTGGTCTGTCAACTAACCTGGGGAAGTCCAACACGTGAGAACAGCTCCAACAACTTGTTGGCTACTTGCTTCACCGTTGCTGTTCTCAGGGGAAACGCCTCAGGATATCTTGTTGCATAGTCAACTATTACAAGAATAAACCTGTGTCCTTTCGCAGAAGGTTCTAGAGGTCCTACCAAGTCTACCCCAATCCTCTCAAAGGGAACTGACACCAAGGGTAGAGGAACCAAAGGGGCTGGTTTTTGTCCCTTCGGACTAGTTAGCTGGCACTCCGGACATGCCGAACATAACTTAGCAATATCACTATGCATCCCTGGCCAATAGAATCAGGACGAAATACGGTCCAATGTTTTATCCCTGCCAAGGTGACCACCCCAAGGGACAGTATGGGCTAGAGTGAACACAGATTTAACAAACGCCTTGGGAACCAATATCTGTCTGGTGACCTCCCCTGTTTGTGTCTGCCTATTCACCCTTTGTGAAAGGTACTGTTTTTGGGGGCTTGCTATAGAAAATTGTATGTTGTGTGAAGTGTATTATGTTTGCTAATTGTGTAAGTTTTGGGAGACAACTCCCCTGTGTGGTTTGCTTTGTTTGGTTTTGTCCTGATTGACCAGTAATAAAAGGGAGGGGGTTTCTTTCCCTTGGCGTCTCCTTCTGCACTCCTTGTTGCTGCTATGTGATATGAGGTTGTCCCTTTCTACACGCCTTGTGGCTGCTATGTGATATGAGGATGTCTGTGGAACTTCAGTGAAAGGATGCAAACGTTCTAATGCAGATATTGCTGGCTACTCTGTGGCTGGAGACATCACGCTGGGAGAACTGGTTTTTGTACACCTGAATGTGGAATACCTAATAAAAAGAAGGTTCAGAGAACAGCAAAAGCCTCTTTCATTCTTCCCAGGGTCTGATGCTGCTGCTTCTTTAAATAAAAAGGCTGGGACTCAACCTTTCACATGGCCTCCTGACCTTTAACTTGTAGCAGGATTTTAGCCGTTGGATACCATCTTACATCGCCGTGTATACACTCTATACTCCATGGGGAGTCAAAGGAAAGCACGTCAAGTGGTAACAGTTCCCGGTAACAGTGTTTTTCCAGAGCCTGAACCTACAAGGGCCTGGACGGTTTTACCCCCAATCTGGACTGGAAGTAACCAGGGCTTGCAACATCCTCTGGGGAAGGCCGAGGCGACTGTCCTGCTGAAGGAACAATCCATCTGGGGATAGTCCACATGGCGGTGGCCTTGTTCTCCGCAGGCGGAACATGGAGAGGGTTCCCTCGCAGGAGGGTGCCGCAGATAGCACTCCGCTGGACCGTATACTGGAGACCAGGAATCTGATGGGTCCTGTGGGCGACGTCCTCGCAAGTTCCTCTCATTTGGTGATGAGCTGACATCAGGAAGGGGATGAGGGTCTCGGCGGTGCCCGGCATTTGGACCTCTTCCTTGTTGGAAGGACTGCTCCTTTCGTGGCACTTGGCGGATGCGTATGGAGGGGCCGTAGTTTCCCCGTTGTTCCGATCTCCCTCTTTGGGTGTCCGCAAGTGCCGGTGAAGTTGGATCCGTCAGGTCCAGAGTACTCGCCTGATCCTCGGCCCCAAGGAAGTTCTCAACGAGTTGGACTGCCAAAGCTAGGGTTCCAGCTTTGTGGATTGTGTGTGTGTGTGTGGGGGGGGGGGGGATTGAGTGTGTGTGTGGGGATTGAATGTGTGGGGATTGAGTGTGTGTGTGGGGATTGAGTGTGTGTGTGTGGGGATTGAGTGTGTGTGTGGGGGGATTGAGTGTGTGTGTGGGGATTGAGTGTGTGTTTGGGGGGATTGAGTGTGTGTGTGGGGGGATTGAGTTTGTGTGTGTGGGGGTATTGTGTGTGTGTGTGTGTGGGGGGGGGGGGGAGTGTGTGTGTGTGTGTGTGTGTGTGTGTGTGTGTGTGTGTGTGTGTGTGTGTGTGTGTGTGTGTGTGTGTGTGTGTGTGTGTGTGTGTGTGTGTGTGTGTGTGTGTGTGTGTGTGTGTGTGGATTGTGTGTGTGTGGGGGGGGATTGAGTGAGTGTGTGGGGGTTGAGTGTGTGTGGGGGGATTGAGTGTGTGTGTGTGTGTGGGGGGGGGGTTGAGTGTGTGTGTGGGGGGGGATTGAGTGTGTGTGGGGGGGGAGTGTGTGTGTGTGTGTGTGTGTGTGGTGATTGATGGAGTGTATGTGGTGAGTGTGAGTGTGTGTGTATGTGGTGATTGATTGAGAGAGTGTGTTTTAATGCATTGGTGCGCAAACTGGGGGGGGCCATGAGGCGCAAGATTATTTAGGGGGGCGCAGGCGGCATGCAGCAAAAACTGGGTGCGCGGGCCGGCAGACGCTGTGCGCGGGAGGCCGAAAAAGCTATGCGCGAGGGGCGGCCAAGAAGATATGCACGGGCGGGCAGCCGAAGATGTGTGCGGGTGGCTGAACAGGTTAGTGCAGGTGGCGGCCATGTGATGGTGTGTGCGCACACGCACAGGGGCTTCAGAGATACGGGGAGGAGCATGCCCAAGCCCGGTGAAGTCAAACGCCCCTCCTTCCGGTCTCTGCCCTGCAATAGCGCTGTGGTCCTGCTCTCCTCTGCTTGCAACCTGCTTCACTGCGATAATCTGCAAGTGAAAGGGTAGGCTGCGCTAAATCAATCAGACTATGAATGTACAGAAATAATGTAAAAAATAAGTGAAAACACAACATTGAAAACGGAAAAAAATAAATAATACTGTAGGTAGGAGTGTGGATGACAATGGGGATAGCAAGACAAAGAGCAGGGAGGGGAAGAAAAAAAAAGGGGGGGAGAGGGAAGGGAGGTAGCAAAGAGGTGGATGAATGCCCCCACCAAAGTATTGTCTTTGTGCAGTACGCTCTCCCAAGCTTGGCGCTTGGGGAGACAAACAAAATTGACTTTGAAGTGCGCTCAGCAGCAGTCAATGCACACACACAGCCACACACAAACACACACAAAAATAGCCCCGATCCACGCTTGCAAAATAATGCAGGACGACACCCTGTGCTCATGCTTGGAGAGTTGGTGATGTCACCGCTCTCAGCGGCAGCGTGGACTGTGGCGATAGGCTTGGCCGGCCTTCCTTAATAAAGGGGGAGCCCGGCTTGCTGCCCCTGAAACCATATGGTATGGGCTGAGAGTGTCAGCTCTTGTGTCCAAATGTTGGTTCTCTGTGTTTTAAAACTGCAATGTATTATGTTTGTCTTGTGATTTAAACCCAGGTTGGTGACAAAAGGCAGTCTGAATTAGCATGTGAATTACATGTGGATTAGCATTTCAATGCCCCAGCTCAGAAAGGGTTTCCAAGCCCAAATCTCCCCAATTTATTTCCCTTATAAGTATAAGGTTCCCCAGAGTATATTCTGTAAGGAAGTGTACTTTATATTGTGTTTTAATGTTTACTATAAGGTTCTATACAGAAAGCACAGGCATATGGTTAATATGCTGGCTAGTTTGCATAGATTCCATAGTTCAAAGAGGAGAGGAATGGCAGAGGGGGGAAACCATTTGGTGAGCAGGATGTTCAGATTTGGGATGTCTTTGTCTCACTAGACACCACGGAGCCAGGGAAAAAGAAAACGGCCCTGGATGTCAGAACTGATAAGCAAGGTTTCTATTGGCAAGTTTTGAATTTATCCCTCCTATCAGTGAATGCGTAATTTCAGTCCCTGCTTTAATTGGCTATTACACCCCTCAATGATTTAGATAGGAATTCAGCCTATATAAGAGCGTGCTGTAAAAGCAGCTCTCTCTCTCTCTTTTTCCTGTTGGAGATCTGATGACAAGCAGCTGCTGGCGGGTCTCTCACTTCTGATGCTTCTGTGAAAGAGCTATTCACACCTGGAAGCATGGGGAGGCCTAGCCAGCAGGCTGGATTTCGGTCCAGGAGCCCAAGGTCCTATCAAGGTAAGCCTTTGCTGAACAGGCACCTTGCAACTAGGAAAGGGTAAATCTCTTCCCCAGACCCCCGTAAGTGTGTTTATTCTCTGTTTCTTGTATTTCTGTGTGTTTCCGAGGTCTTGTCCGAATAAACCGCAATTTATTTTACTGCCTGTTTTGCCTTGTGACTGATCCCTTAAATATAAATGTGTATTGGGCCTGCTCTCCCGTGACAGGCTTATTTTCTGGTGGCAGCGGTGGGATCATAGGGCTTTGCACTATAACTTCCTGCGGGGAATTATAGGACAAAGTGAGCTTGTGGATTGCAAGCTCTCAAAACAAGTAGTTTCAGAAAACACGCTATAGAAAGCAGGGAATCACACTGTTCAGTGTCACTTAGGTTATTAGTGCCTGAAAGGAGAAGATGTGGTCCCCAACAGGAAGGTATGTGTCCTGGGATCGTGCATCTGTGATTGGCCGGTGTGAGAAGTATGGGTTGCCTACCCATGGCAGACCCATGGCAGTCCTATGCCAGCACTTGGAGTGGCATGAAGCCCGCGGGGCTGACTGCACTCCTTGGGTAGTAGCTGCGGCCACTACCCGGGCGCTTCGGTCTGGATGGTACCGGTCCTGGAGTCGGGCAGCCGTGACTGCCGATGTAAAAGCTATATGCTGCCAGTGCATAGGCAGTCTAGGGCGTCCCTAGAAAAGGAACTGGAGTGGCATGAAGCTCGCGGGGCTGAATGCACTCCTGAGGTAGTGGTCCTAGCCACTACCGGCGGGACAGTGAGCCCGGAGAGCGAGCCCCTCAAGAGTGTCTTGGAGGGGGACCTCAACCCTCCTGTGGCTCCCCCTGAAGCCGTTCTTACCACGGTATGCGAACTGCTAACACTCTATGCCCGGTTGCGTCCGAACGCGACGGTAAAGCAGAGGATGCAGTTCTGCCCAGTAGTAGAGCGCGTTGCGGGATGCATTGCCCTCCTCCTACCTGGGGAGAGGGCTGGAGCAACCTGGGCCGTGGTACTGAGCGCCCAGGCGGCAGATGGTGTGTCCACGGGGGCACAGTCCCAGAAGCGGGTCGTAAACCCCGCAGGAGTGCCAGTGAATCAGGCACTCCCCAGAGCTGACACTCTCCTCCGGGAGAGTCAGCTGAAGGCCAAGGTGGCAGAGGGAGTGATCAGCCATGCTGATGCTGGGGATCTTACCTGCCTGAAAGCCACCGTGCTGGCTGAGGATGGTGCCACCCCGGCACCATGCCTCGTGGTCCCCGGAAGGGCGACCGGTGCTGCATCCACCCAGATGGTGGAGGGCTGTGTGTCCCACAAGACACAGCCCGAGCAGCAGGTCCAGAACTCCGCAGGTGTGCCGGTGGAGCTAGTGCCATCGGTAGTTGCACCCCCTCTAGTCTCAGAGCAGGGGAGGGAGCAGCTTAGCGCCAAGGGAGTTGCTGGAGAGGGCAGCTGCACTGAGTCCAGTGATGCTGCCCACAGGAAAGCCTCTGTGCAGGCTGAGGGTACCACTCTGGTGCCCTGCCTTGGGTCCACCCCAGTGGTGGAGGACTGTGTGCCGGCATGGCCACAGTCAGAGAAGCGGGTCGTAACCCCCGCAGGAGTGCCAGTGAATCAGGCACTCCCAAGAGCTGACATGCTAGTATCAGAGAGTCAGCTGAGAACAAAAGGGGCAGAGGGAGAAAGCAGCCGCGCTGACGCCGGAGAGTGTATCCCCATGAAAGCCACCGTGCTGGCTGAGGAGGGCCCCACCCTGGGGCCCTGCCTCATGTCCACCCCAGTGGTGGAGGGCTGTGTGCCGGCATGGGCACAGTCCGAGGAGTGGGTCTTAACCCCCACGGGTGCGCATGTGAGCCGGGTAGTCCCAGGAGCTGACACTCTAGTCCCAGAGTGTCAGTTGAATGCCAATATGGCTGAGGGAGAGATCCGCCAAGCTGATGCTGGGGATCATGCCTCCCTGCAAGCCACCATGATGGCGGAGGATGGTGCCACGCGGGTGCCATGCCTCATGGCCGCCAAAAGGGCGACCAGTTGTGTGCCAGCATGGCCACAGGAAAAGGAGTGGGTCCCAACCCCCGCCGGTGTGCCAGTGACTCAGGCACTCCCCAGAGCTGACCCTCTATTCCCAGAGTGTCAAGTGAACACCGATGTGGCTGAGGGAGAGATCAGCCAAGCTGATGCTGGGGATCGTGCCTCCCTGCCAGCCACCATGATGGTGGAGGATGGTGCCACGCGGGTGCCATGCCTCATGGCCTCAAAAATGGCGATCAGCTGTGTGCCAGCATGGCCACAGGCAGAGAAGCGGGTAGTGACCCCCGCTGCAATTCCTGGTGCCCCCCGATCCAGTAACCCTGGTCTAGGGCAATGTTCCCCAGCTACAGAGAAGACGACCAGCGAGATGCTGTCCCCTGAACTCAAGCAGCCAGCAGCCGTGCAGCAGCTACAGGAAAAGACACAGTCAGTGATCCTTGCAGCCCCTGCCAGCGACACAGCTATGGAGCTTCCAGATGAGCAGCAGTCTACAGCCATCGGGCAGGAGGACCAACCGGTCCACAAAGATTTGTTTTTGCATCCAGGGGTCCCAGGCAATCGGCAGGCGATCGGCCTGGGGGTCCCCTGCAACAAGGTACTTCCTGGGCAGCCTGATAGGGTCTGGCCCAGGCACCGGTTCTCAGGGACGGGGAGACCGGTGATGGTACATAAAGAGGATGCTCTTGTGACAGCAGTCACAGAGAGCCACAGTTGGGCAGTTGCCCAGGCAGAGGTGCAGTCGGCACCGATGCCCACCAAATTTGTTTATGCTCCCCAACATTTGGAGCCCACATGCATGGAGGAGCTCGAAGGGACCAGGCAGGTAAGTCAGACCATGCCCGACCAGTGTCCCCATGTGTATAATGTTCCCCCCTGTGACCTTTTTTCTGACTGTGTGACAGACAGGGAACTACCGGAGCTCAGTGAGTGGTACCAAGAGATGGGGCAGGCAGATGCTGATTTGCCTGTGGACCATAGTAGGCGTTTTGCCTGGGTACCAGCCCCTGGGTCTCCTGCTAGTTCAGAGACAGCAAGGGGCCAGTTAGTGGTTCCTTTGAGGTTTAGGGCAGGCTCCGTGGAGCAAGGGGAGACAGCTCCCCAGCTCGCAGCTCCCCTCTGGGAGTGGAAGCGAGAGGCGTTAGGGAGACCGAGGGTCCCTGCTAAGGGTGAGCCAAGCAGGACCCAGTGTACTGATCGCCCGGTAGACCCTTGGGGTCAGCAGCCCCACCATCAGATGGAGTACAGTGTCTTGATGGAGAGGGAACGGATAGAGAGGGAGGTCAGGGACATACAAGGGGACTATAGGGATTTAGTGACCCACTACAGTGTTCTAACTGACCCCCGGACTAAGGTGACTGACCAGAGGGCATTGGTGCTGGCTGCCTGGGCCCCAGAATGTGGACCAGCATTTCAATATCTGCAGTGGATCCTTGCCCTGTTGAACTTGGACTATGCAGGCAAGGGGTCCAATCATGCTGGAGGACTTAACCAGCCAGATCGACTCCGTTTCTTCCCGGCAACCTCAATTTTTTCAGGCTCAGCAAGCCACCTGATGATGGTGACTGTCCTGGCACCTTCATAATTGAGGGGGGAGGTGTGGCGATAGGCTAAAATATAAATGTGTATTGGGCCTGCCCTCCCGTGACAGGCTTATTTTCTTTTTCCCTGGCTCCGTGGTGTCTAGTGAGACAAAGACATCCCAATCTGAACATCCTGCTCACCAAATGGTTTCCCCCCTCTGCCATTCCTCTCCTCTTTGAACTATGGAATCTATGCAAACTAGCCAGCATATTAACCATATGCCTGTGCTTTCTGTATAGAACCTTAGAGTAAACATTAAAACACAATATAAAGTACACTTCCTTACAGAATATACTCTGGGGAACCTTATACTTATAAGGGAAATAAATTGGGGAGATTTGGGCTTGGAAACCCTTTCTGAGCTGGGGCATTGAAATGCTAATCCACATTTAATTCACATGCTAATTCAGACTGCCTTTTGTCACCAACCTGGGTTTAAATCACAGGACAAACATAATACATTGCAGTTTTAAAACACAGAGAACCAACATTTGGACACAAGAGCTGACACTCTCAGCCCATACCATATGGTTTCAGGGGCAGCCAGCCGGGCTCCCCCTTTATTAAGGAAGGCTGGCCAAGCCTATCGCCACATGGACACAGCCTAATTTTGCAAGCGCGAGATGTTGAAATATGTAAGTATTTAGACATATTTGGATTTATATTGTATACCGTTTAATAAAGGGTTTTTTAGTTTTTTTTTCAATGTGATTTTGATTACATCAGGCAGGGGGGGCCCGAGAAATTTTATGGATGAAAAGGGGGGCTTGGCATAAAAAGTTTGCTCACCCCTGATTTAAGGGATGCATGGAGAGAGATGAATCCCCAGAAAAGAGACTTCTCTTTCTATTCAGCACCCCATAAAGTTTATACACGGATAGATTACATTTTTGTAGATTCTCTGCTAATCCCAAAAGTAACAAAGGCCACAATGCACCCAATCACATGGTCAGACCATGCCCCAGTAGAAGTACACATTGATGATATACATAAGAAACCAAGTAAAGGGACATGGAGATTAAACGAGTCTCTACTAAAGATGCCAGACATCATAGATGTGATCAGGAACGAGGCAACCAACTACTTCCAAATAAACGAAGGTAGCGTGGACTCACCCTATATCCTATGGGAGGCCCATAAGGCTGTGGTCAGAGGAAAACTTATCAGCGTCGCAACGCATAGAAAGAGGGAGAGACAGAAACAAACCACAATTCTGCAAGAAAAGATAAAGACTCTAGAAGAGGCACATAAAGCAAATCACAGTATAGCCATTGAGATTGAATTGCGGGATCTAAGGGGGAAATTAAATCTATTACTGACTGATAAAGCTGAAAAGGCCATAGCATGGACAAAACAAAAATTTTACGAGAAGGGCAATAAGGCTGACACAATGCTGGCCACAAGATTGAGGAAGGATAGAATGCAATCTAGAATACATAGCATTAGAAGAAAAGATGGGGTGTGTACAACAAATCATATGTAGAAGCACATGCACACCGCTGGTAGGTGCTGGAGGGGGGTACTTATCTGCCAGTGCGCTGTATCCAGGGAGGTCCAGACATCCCAGAGGTACTCGAGCAAAGGAATGGAAGCAGGCACACGGTCTTTCTAAAGGTGCAGTTTATTGTGCCACCAAAGGTCCAACGTTTCAGCAAATAGATTGTCTTTATCAAGGAGAGGGCAATCTATTTGCCGAAACGTTGGACCTTTGGTGGCACAATAAACTGCACCTTTAGAAAGACCGTGTGCCTGCTTCCATTCCTTTGCGTGTGTACAACAAATCCACAGACAATAGCTAATGAATTCACTACATATTACAAAGAGTTATACAATGGAGATAAAGTAGATAAAGGGAACACCACCAAGGAAAAACAGAGAGCATTCCTCAGAAAAATGAATTTGCCTAAACTCACAGTACAGGATATTACAGCACTATCCTAGCCAATAACTTCGACAGAGGTATTAGAAACAATAAAAGGGTTGAAAAATTCCAAGGCCCCGGGTCCAGATGGCCTGTCCAATATATACTATAAAAAACTAGCCCAAATATTAGTCCCCCAATTACTTAAGATATTTAATAAAACTCTTGAGGGAGAGCAGTTTCCACAAACAATGCTGAAATCGAAAATTATATTAATATATAAAGAGGGAAAAGACCCCACCCAATGCAAAAGCTACAGACCGATATCCCTAATCAATAATGATCTCAAAATATTTTCCAAAATATTAGCCACTAGACTGAATAAGTATCTTCCGCAACTGGTAGACGCAGATCAGGCAGGTTTAATACGAGGTCGACAGGCAGTGGATAATACACGAAGAACAATTGACTTAATCCAGATAGCTATGCACAATAAAATGCCTTCGATGCTCCTATATTTAGATGCGGAAAAAGCTTTTGATCGCATTGATTGGGGATATATGTTTGAGACACTTCGGGCATTTGGAGTGAAAGGCAAATTTATGAAAGCGATTATATCACTATATGGAGAACCCACAGCTAAAGTATCCTATCATAATATGCAGACCGAGAAAATCCACATCAGAAATGGTACGAGACAAGGCTGTCCCCTGTCACCCTTATTGTTCGCATTGGCGATAGAACCACTAGCAGCTCAAATAAGGGCGAACGTAGATATAGGGGGGATTACGGTAAAACAAAAAGAATACAAACTGGCACTGTTCACGGATGATATATTGTTAACAATTTCAACACCCTTCACCTCACTCCCAAACCTATTTAGTAACCTGTCAGAGTTCCAGAAATTATCCGGGTTTAAAATAAATAATGAAAAATCCGAAGCCCTTAATATAAACCTCCCTCAGGAACAACTAAAGCTAATAAAACTAAATTTTGATTTCACATGGAAGACACAGGCCATAAAGTACTTGGGAATCTGGTTGACCAACCAACTGACACTATATATGAGACAAACTACCCAGCACTAATAAAAACACTGAAAAAGACCTAGAAGAATGGTCCAGGTACCATATATCATGGATAGGCAGAGTAAACGCTATTAAAATTAACTTACTGCCAAGAATCTTGTAACTATTCCACACACTTCCAGTACATGTCAGAGCTAGGGACATACACGAGTTACAGAAAAGAATGACAAAATTCATATGGAATAACAAAAAACCAAGAATAAAGCTGCCCACACTCTATAGATCCAAACAGTCAGGATTGCTAGCCTTGCCACACTTGTGGCAATATTATCAAGCGGCACATGTAAGCCAATTGGTACACTGGCACACACATAAACAGAGGAAAAAGTGGGTGGAAATTGAGTCCGATATGTTATCAGGGTCATCTATAAAAATGATACTGTGGTTAACAAAGAAAGAAAGACCAGCCCTTAAGGTGCCCCTGGACTCTATCACACACTCACTAAGTATGTGGGATTCATTGAAATTTAAACATGGGCTATCCAACTCCAAATCTCAGATGACACCACTATTTGACAATATTAGCTTTATCCCGGGCACGGAACCAACAGCGTTTAAGGACTGGAGCAAGGCAGGAATCACAAGGGTAAAAGACCTATGGGCAAACAAAGACATAAAAAAGTTAAGACATTAAAAAGTTAGAGACAGTAACACGAGAAAATGGCCTTCACGATTCAGCCTTTTTTAGGTATCTTCAACTGAGGGACCACATGCAGAGGACAGGCCCATATAGTGACTTCACAGCATTTGAGGATTTGTGCCTCATGGGGGAGGACAAAAAAGGTCTGATCTCAACAGTATATAGTTATAGAGTAAGGGGAATGAACCCCATAATATCCGGTGCTCAAAACCAGTGTATGTATGACTGTGATGGTGTTTATGCAACCTCTGACATGTATGTCAATGAAAGATAACAATCCTGCTGTAGATAATAAATCAGAGCTAAAGGTATGAAAGTCTAACGGGAAACAGACTAATAACCTGGGTGGGGGGCTAGTGTGCAGGGAATAGTTAGAGACAGGATAAGGAGCCGTGAAACCCCTCTCCTGTACTCATGGTAGTACTAAAACCTCCTGCTCTTACCCGACCTGGTGTCTTCACTGCTCGTTCCGTTTCTTTGCCGATCCCAGCTCTGTGGATGCTGCGCTCATACGTGACGTCACTGTAGAAACTGAACAGCTGATTCTGGTAAGGGCTCCGACGTGTCCTGTGTACTGGCGCTCCTTACAACCTCAGGGGGCGGCACCGTAACTCCACGTGGAAAGGAAGAACCTGCTCCTTGCTGCAGATAGGATTGTGTTGCGTGCTCCAGCCACGGATAAACAAGAGGTAATTGGAGTGTAGGCGGTCACTGCGTGAATGGAACTCAGCCAAGAATTGAATTAAAATCAGCTTTATTAAACGATGGTGCTGTACATCACAGAGAGACCTCTGACGCGTTTCATCCCATCGTGGGACTTTATCAAAGAATGAAGAAACTCTCTACAGAGGCATCTTAAGTAGGCAAGCCCCATCCTCCTATTGGCTGGAAAAAATGTTTCCACACACTGTTAATCAATTAGGTAATCGGATGGAAAAGCCTTTTATGGACAAAGAGTTTGCCTACAAGATATCCTGTGTAATAACAACTAGTAAGGTGACAACAATGTATATATACAACAATGACACAAATTGATTAAAAAAATTATTAAAAACAAACATGAGTGATGTATAGCAGCAAGAATATAAAATAATAATGAATTGCACTGTACAGTATTTTTGGCCCATTGAGAAGGTTATAAAGAATAGATGGATATAGAGTGTTTCAATTCAGTATTCGCATTGTATACATTATATATTCACACGCCGTCAAGTAATGACGGTGTATAGAGTGCAATACAGGTAAGTCATAATTAACATATCTATGCAATGATACACATTGACTAAACTAATGAGAAAAAACTGTCTAGAAAGAAATATATAAATGCATTGCATGAAATACATAAATAAATTATATAGAAAGAAAATTAAATAAAAGAAAATTATATAGAAAAAATGTACATAACCAAGGGTACAGTTGGTATTAAGTTATATCATCAAACGTAATGTGAGGACAGCAGAGCATGCAACAAAGGCAGGGGTTAATTAGTGCATGCTGTGATGTAAGGAGACGCACTCTCAAAACTCCCCAGCCAGTTAACCCTGAAGAAAGTGTTTCAACTCCCAGTCAAGGTTAATGCCATGTGGGTGGAGAGTTACATATAACGACAACCTTAGAAAATATTACATTAGGACTTTCCTTAATTGCAATATCAGTTTTGTTGTTTATGTTCTTTTTAGTGGTTGTGGTCATAGATACGTGGGTCGCACCACAAGACCCCTCAGAGTGAGGATAGCCGAGCATGTACGCTTAATTAAAAAGAGAGACTTAAATCACCCAGTAGCTAGGCATTTTTCACAATGTTCTAAAGGTGGTATCAATAACTTTTCTTTTTCAGCAATAGAACATATACCCTGCCACCCTAGGGGTGGTAATAGAGAGAATGTTCTGAACAAACAGGAGATGTATTGGATATACACTCTCAACACTCTCCACCCACATGGCATTAACCTTGACTGGGAGTTGAAACACTTTCTTCAGGGTTAACTGGCTGGGGAGTCTTGAGAGTGCGTCTCCTTACATCACAGCATACACTAATTAACCCCTGCCTTTGTTGCATGCTCTGCTGTCCTTACATTACGTTTGATGATATAACTTAATACCAACTGTACCCTTGGTTATGTACATTTTTTCTATATAATTTACTTTTATTTAATTTTTTTCTATATAATTTATTTATGTATTTCATGCAATGCATTTATATATTTCTTTCTAAACAGTTGTTTCTCATTAGTTTAGTTAATGTGTATCATTGCATAGATATGTTAATTATGACTTACCTGTATTGCACTCTATACATCGTCATTACTTGACGGCGTGTGAATATATAATGTATACAAGGCGAATACTGAATTGAAACACTTTCTATATCCATCTATTCTTTATAACCTCCTCAATGGGCCAAAAATACTGTACAGTGCAATTCATTATTATTTTATATTCTTGCTGCTATACATCACTCATGTTTGTTTTTAATAATTTTTTTAATCAATTTGTGTCATTGTTGTATATATACATTGTTGTCACCTTACTAGTTGTTATTACACAGGATATCTTGTAGGCAAACTCTTTGTCCATAAAAGGCTTTTCCATCACTCATGTTTGTTTTTAATAATTTTTTAAATCAATTTGTCTCATTGTTGTATATATACATTGTTGTCACCTTACTAGTTGTTATTACACAAGATATCTTGTAGGCAAACTTTTTGTCCATAAAAGGCTTTTCCATCTGATTGCCTAATTGATTAACAGTGTGTGGAAACATTTTTTCCAGCCAATAGGAGGATGGGGTTTGCCTACTTAAGATGCCTCTGTAGAGAGTTTCTTCACTCTTTGATAAAGTCCCACGACGGGATGAAACGCGTCAGAGGTCTCTCTGTGATGTACAGCACCATCGTTTAATAAAGCTGATTTTAATTCAATTCTTGGCTGAGTTCCATTCACGCAGTGACCGCCTACACTCTAATTATCTCAACAGTATACAGCATACTTGCGGAGGGTAAAACGGAACCGGAGATAAAACCCAAACTGATGACAAAGTGGGAGGAGGAGTTGGGAGAACAACTAGATCAGGAACAGTGGGATAACATATTTGCAGGAATAGCGAAGAGCTCCACATGTGTATTAATAAAACAAAATGCTTATAAAATGCTCCACCAATGGTACTACACCCCACTACGACTGTCCAAAATTTTCAGAAACATGTCACCACTCTGTTCAAGGGGGTGTGGTCAGCAGGGATCGTTTGTACATATGTGGTGGACGTGCCCGAAGGTTACAAAGCTATGGAGGGCCACACATTATATGGCACAGACAGTCCTTGGGTATACCTTCCCCCTAGACCCCTGGAAGGTATTGCTATGCAGGCCAATTGAAACCGTCGAAAAAACTGACGACAAACTACTGACACACATATATACAGCTGCAAGATGCGAAATAGCCAAAGCCTGGAAACAGGAACAGCAGCCGGCCATACACGCTGTAAAAGCGAGACTATGAAGGATCTGTCTTATGGAAAAACTGACGGGGATACAAAACGATGCAGTACAGAAATATTTAGAAGTCTGGGAACCGTGGAGAACTTATATAGGACATAGATATATTACTAGGGGAACTCTCCAAATCTGAAAAACACATAATAGAAGTGCCCTAAAAACATATGAGATAAGGATGGGGGGGAGAGGGGAAAAAAACCACACACATTCCCTGAGGAAACCTTGGTGTGATATGTTTCGTATCGGTCTAAAACGAGGAGGGCCTGGAGGGTATTCGGTACTCAATAGTCCACAAAGGTACGTGTGCTTATCCAGTGTTTTGGTAGTACTACTGTTACGATACACCGACAAGTGGAAATCTGTTGCTAAAGTAATTACATTCTTTTTTTTTTGTCTTTTCCTTTTCCTCTCCCAGTCTTTTTCAGTTAAATTATTGTAATAATTATTTTGGACACTGTCCCAACAGTGATGTCATTATTGTCTCCCCACTAAACGATGTTATTGACCTGAGACAAAGCAATGTAATCTAAAAGTAACATCCTCCCCCTTTATGTTCTGTACCCCACTCCCCATTGGTCTTAACAAAAAATGCAAATAAAGAACAAGTTTAAAAAAAAAAAAAGTGTTTATACTGTAGTGTTAAACATGTATAAATAATATTGCACGTACATCAAATAGAATATATATCAGCATAACATGTATAGGGACATGTTACCACTACAGCAGACTGCAACCGTGGATCAAGTTGTATCAGCCCAGCAGCTCGATCGGATCGCTCCTTGTACTCTCAGGTGGCAGTCCTTGTACAACCACCACTCGAGTTGGTCAGGGTATGGTGAGGGTACTGTACAGCTGCCGCTGTCATACAGAGATAGGCTCCCTTGCCGGTTCCCGGCATCAGCTCACCGAACCCGCGCTGGTGACGTCATCAGATGGCACCGATGGAGTTTCTCACGTCGCGTCTTTTGCGGGTAAAAGATGAAGACAGCCAAAGAATGTCCCGGGACATTAGTATTAGTTTTCGGTTTGTGGAGCCATCCCACGAGCACAGCAGCACCTACCTCCTTTTTAACAGGTTTTATATTTGATTTATCACATCTAATTTAGATTTTATGAGCACAGATCACTTCTTTTTCACTACAGTCAACTTCAGCATAATGGAAAACGTACATTTTATTTAAACCAACAGCATTAAAATATAAAACATTAAGAACAATTTTTTTCTTTAAATAAAACTACAATAAGAATGATACAAATAATCTGCATTTAAAACGTTATAACTTTTTTAAATGCTTGTTCTATGCATCATAAACTAAAGTCACTTTTTATTGTGATTTAGCGTAACACAGATACACATGTTCACTTATATGTGAGTGTCTTAGTCGTTGGTTATCACTAAACATGCCTAGTTTTAGAGACAGGTCTCTCCCGTGTGTGTCCTCTAGTGTGTGTCCAGGCTCGATGACACACTAAAACCCTTCCCACATTCCCCACATACATGCGGTCTCTCCCCTGTGTGTGTCCTCTTATGTATGTCCAGGTCAGATAACTGACTAAATCCCTTTCTACATACATGCGGCCTCTCCCCTGTGTGTATCGTTGTGTGTGTTCAGGCTGGATAACTTACTAAATCCCTTCCCACATTCCCCACATACCTGTACATGCGGTTTCTCCCCTGTGTGTGTCCTCTTTATTCCTCAGGCTGGATGACCGACTAAATCCCTTCCTACATTCCCCACATACACGGTCTCTCCCCTGTGTGTGTCCTGGCTGGATAAATCACTAAATCCCGTCCCACATTCCCCACATACACGGTCTCTCCCCTGTGTGTCCTGGCTGGATAAATCACTAAATCTCTTCCCACATTCCCCACATACATGCGGTCTCTCCCCTGTGTGTCCTCTTGTGTATGTCCAGGTCAGATAACTGACTAAATCCCTTTCCACATACAGCGGTCCCTCCCCTGTGTGTGTCCAGGCTGGATAACTGACTAAATCCCTTCCCACATTCCCCACATACATGCGGTTTCTCCCTTGTGTGTCCTCTTGTGATTCCTCAGGCTGGATGACCGACTAAATCCCTTCCCACATTCCCCACATACATGCGGTCTCTCCCCTGTGTGTGTCCTCTTGTGTGTGTCCAGGCTGGATGACACACTAAATCCCTTCCCACATTCCTCACATACATGCGGTCTCTCCCCTGTGTGTGTCCTCGTGTGTATCCTCAGGCTGGGTAAATGACTAAATCCCTTCCCACATTCCCCACATACATGCGGTTTCTCCCCTGTGTGTGTCCTCTTGTGATTTCTCAGGTTGGATGACTGACTAAATCCCTTCCCACATTCCCCACATACATGCGGTCTCTCCCCTGTATGTGTCCTCTTGTGTATGTCCAGGCTGGATAATTGACTAAATCCCTTTCCACATTCCCCACATACATGCGGTCTCTCCCCTGTGTGTGTCCTCTTGTGTTTGTCCAGGTCGGATAACTGACTAAATCCCTTTCCACATTCCCCACATACATGCGGTCTCTCCCCTGTGTGTGTCCTCTTGTGTGTGTTCAGGTTGGACAAATTACTAAATCCCTTCCCACATTCCCCACATACATGTGGTCTCTCTCCTGTGTGTGTCCTCTTGTGTGTCTCCAGGCCGGATAACTGACTAAATCCCTTTCCACATTCCCCACATACATGCGGTCTCTCCCCTGTGTGTGTCCTCGTGTGTATCCTCAGGCTGGGTGACTGACTAAATCCCTTCCCACATTCCCCACATACATGCGGTCTCTCCCCTGTGTGTGTCCTCTTGTGTGTGTTCAGGTTGGATAAACCACTAAATCCCTTCCCACATTCCCCACATACATGCGGTCTCTCCCCAGTCTGTCTTCTCTTCTGTGCGTTCTGGTCTGATAACCAAGTCAGACTCTTCTCACTTTCTCCAAGATCTTTTCCCGTGGCAGATGCTAATATATATCTTTTGGAATGAGAAGCAGTTACATTGTTTATCAATTGCCTTGACTGGTTCAAAGGTGCATTTTCTGTCATATTTATTGGAATGTTGCAAGATTGTTCTGTCCTCATCTTTTCCATATACTCATTTGGGTGTTTGAACTTCAGATGTTTGAGGAGGTAATCCTGACTGCTAAAAGCAACCTTGAAGTGTTGGCATGGGTGGATTATTGGAGCTTGTCTTTGTACTAGACGAGAAAAAAATGTCACTGTTACACAAACTGTCTTACAAAAGGTCACGCAGGAGTGGTAAATTGGCATATCACAAAAAGTTCAGGATGAAAGTAAACTGTATAGTTATAGGATGACCTAACTTTCTGCTAAATCAGGAACCAAATGAACGATTATTGTATTTTAACATATATACAATTGTGGTGGGGACAATACAAACACAAAAACAATCCAAAATGATGGACTGTGATTCCAAAAAAAGGAATGTGATTCCCTCCCTTTAAGGTGACATTCCAGCACCCACAAAAGGGGCATTCATCACGATACATCCACCAACTGCCTTCATTACCATAGGTGTTAGCCACTGAGGGATTAATGTATTTTAATATTGTTGATGTATGTATTTATTACTGGGTTACCATTTATCGCCAATGTGGATATCTGGGCCCCCCATTGAGAGGGCCTAGTTATCCAGAGTAATAATCAATGATTTTATGTGTAAAATATATTTTGAAAGTTCTTTTTTGCTTTGTTTTAAATGTGTATATATATTTTTTAAATATTCACAACCACATTTGTCTAATAGGTATATTGGGCATTAGTCTAGAAGTGGGCAGAGGTAGTGGATATAGGTGATGACGGCAGTTGCCCCATGGGAGGGTGGTTAGGCTTCCCATGGGGGGGGGAGGAGGAGTGGGGGTGAGAGGGGTTAACCCTTAATTACCTTAGTGACTAGAATGGCAATGCTTTACTGGCCATTAACTGGGTCAACAGGGTTAGGTAATGCTTATTTAAAATAAAGTATTAACCCCTTTGGTGCCTGTAGTATACCTTGGTAACCACGGGCGTGAAACGGGTTAATGTTATTTTGATCATTGGTTTCTGTAATAATACACATTACAGAAGCCTATGATAGAAACATTAACCCAATGCTGTATGTAACATTATTAATGGTCGCGTTAATTCCCATATCACGATATTGGCGCAAATATTGCACCCAGTAAATTATTACCACAATCTTGATATATACCACCTTAAAATTGCGGTAATGTCACGGTGGACCAGTACTTATCAACACTTTTATATTTTTGGGGTTCTCAATTGAACACAACAAGGAGGGCAAAATAAATTGTCATTTATTTCCTTGATAGACAAACACACGACAAACTCAAAATACACTTAATGTAACACTTACTGGGATGGGGAAACAAAATAAAATGTCCTTTGCAAGAAAGCGGAAGAAATGCAGTCTGATATAAAGTCCGTTTGGCTAGATAGCAAGCTGCCGATCTAATAACTCTGCCAAATGAAGGAATTTCGTTCTGGTTCGTTAGAATTCATTCGGGAGTCACCAGGGCTAACGAACTCCAGAGTTTGGGGTAAATCCTATGTTACCATGTTAACCCCTTGCGTCTTGGAACCGCTACCGCTGTACTTGAATGAAATCTTGCGTAGAGCTTGGTCCCATCATGAATCACCCCGGGGATAGCTCCGCAGGCGTGGTTATAGGGTTCACAATCCTATCTCTAACATGTATGCCCAATCCCCTCCGTGGGAACATTTAACCCACCAATCCCCGATTGGCCAGGAGTTTGCAAAACAGGCAAAAAAGGCTTTCCGGTTTGCAAAGCGCATGTGTCCACTTGACACCCATGCGGTTTAGCATACCTGTTATACAACCCTTAACTGGCGACCCTTAGTCTGGGGGTTTAGCCCCAAGGTGTGAATGGCTCATGCTGAATACCGGGATCTGGCACTCAGCAACATCCCAGGCATTTTCACACATTGGATCTCCGAGGCTTTCCATCCCTGCATTTCTCTAAACTCAAGAGTCTCCCACTTAGCGGGACCTCTTTGAAGTGCAGGAAGGAAAATACCCTCAGCTCATTCACCATTAGCATATTTACATGCCAAAGGATTTTTCCCGGGTTTATAGAAAAAACTGTTCCTGCCTGTACATTTTAAACTTACAGTATTTTACACTTTAATAAAACAATATGTTCTGAGTGTACCACAACTGTAATTGTGTGTGTGTGTGTGAGTGGTTTATTTATTTAGACTTGCACACCAAAAATCAGGGTGCTCGCTGTCTCCGTTCGCGAGTTAGCCCGCTTAATTAAAAGGCTTTCTTGTGGGAGCCCAAGTTCACCTAGTTCTCACGTCAATTGACCAACTTCCCACGGCAATAGACTTTCCGCCTTTCAAGTTACGCGAGCTAACAAGGTACGGATACATTTTATCGGAAAACCACTTCAAATCTAACCGCAAGCCACTTATCCAATTGACTTTGCGGTTATGAGGTCGAGTGCTTGAAATGGATACCTATTCTACACAGCAGACCTCCCATAGACAGCCACGCTTCTTCAATCAGCGCCAGCTTCAGCGCTCACAACGCCATCTTGTGCCTGAAAACCTTTGAGCGCAGTTTCTATGTAATTCTATTACTGCAGCCAGGGAACAGGCTGCAAACTGGGGGTAAGAAGGCTGGGACCGGAGCAAATACATCAGGGTCATGCATATACTTTTTTTTTTGTAACAATTTTTTTATTGGTCACAGTCACAGATAAATTTACATACAGTAGTGTCGTGGGCCCACAACATTTGTGCTCATTATTTCCAGAGAGGACCAATAACAGTTTTCCTTTTTCAGTAGGAAAAAGAGTACAGGGAAGAGGAGGGGGGGGGGGAGGAGAAGACAAACATGGGAGGGGGGGGAGGAAAGAGGGGGAGGGGGGTATGTGGGCTTGCCCAGAGGTGACCCGGTGTAGCTCTCCAATTGTTTGGGGGTAGCTGCTAGACCTAGGTGCTTTGACTTTTTGGGGGTTTATCTCTCGATCCAGGGGTCCCATGTGTTCCAGAACTGGGGCATTTTCTTTTGGAGCATGGCCGTAAGATTCTCCATAGTCATGACCTCGTTAACCCTTCTCACTACTGTGGTTCTCGAGGGGGCCTTAATCTGTTTCCAGGCTGCCGCTATAGAGCATGCATATACTTTTAACCTCTTCACTCCCAATGCGAGTTGGGGTTAATCAGCCGGCATAATACCTTTATTAATGGCCTGATTAACCCCACAATCGCAACACCTCCCCCACACAAAGCGCAGGGTCTGCCCTGACCACCTCGTCCGGTGGTTGGGCTGGCCTGCCAGCTCTTGAAGTTAGTAGTTCATGAGGACTGTCCTGGCGGGAAAGGCCATCAGCATTGCCATGCAAGCTTCCTTTGCACAAGAGAGTTTAGCATTTTCCCCCGACACCCTTGTTACGATAGACCCAGCTTATTAAGACTTTTAATTACCGGGATCATTGATTGAGCAAGCAGAGAGATAAAAATACATTGCGTTTATTCACCTAATGAACGCACACAACTATGTTACACAAAAATACAGTAAAAAGACACACTTACTTTGGAAACTGGGATAACAAAACGAATCTTTCCTAATTGCAAACACACAGCCAAATATTCCAGGCTACGTTTCCTTCCTGTAGCCTCTGGCTGTAGAATTCTGGTCACTTATCCTCTGAGAAATTTAGACGATTTACTCAGAGCTGGAACTTCTCAAATGGGACAGAATCTCAGGTGAATCACAAAAAGATGGAACTGATGAAACTCTTAGATGGATCTCTTAGAACTGATGAATCTTGAGCGGGGTTCAAATCTGTGATGGTGATAAAACTCCTCTTCACCCCAACCCCGTCCTTCTTGATGTTAGAGCAGAGAACAACTTCCCCATGGCCTGCACCAGCTTATAATACCTTCAAACCCCTATCTGGGTAATGGGGAACCAATCTTGGCTTGGGAGCCAAATTCTGCCCTATTGCAGGATTGCCAGAAGTCCTGGTAACTGGGCAAAAAGCTTCACCCACGTCCCCCCGCTTAGCATGCCTGGCCAAACCCCCTTTGCTTGGTGACAGAAGATCTGGTTCTGGTCAAAGAATCCCCCCAGTTGCTGGCCAGCTGTTTAACCCCTTTGAATCTGTAACTTTTGCATACATCCTGGAAGGCATCTCCCCAGGGTCCCTTACAAGCCAGGCCTTCGGTTATGCATACCTGCCTCTGGAATGGTGGGTCATAAACTAGCAGGGTGAATCTTTTAACGTATCCTGTCCACTGCCTGTCATGTAAATCCCCCCACCTCACATAACTAAAGGTACCTACACAAGGGTCATGTCCGTTTATGCATTTACACACATGGTACTATTAATAAAATCATAACAGTCTACATGTCTCTCTCCTAATCGTTTGCATACAAAAAATTTAGAACATTAGGACCTTCCTTCAAACATATCAAGCTTGGGGGATGGTTAACCCTCATTCTCATTTCCCTTATTCAAAAACATTGTTACCATACTTCATACATTATATGATTTCCCCCCTGACCCCTATTGTAATCAAACAAACCTCCGTCTTATACCTGGCTGGAGTGTGGGGATATACATTAACCCCTTATGTCCCATTTTTATCTTTTCCTGCTCTGTGCTGAAGCAGGGTACCTCTGGAAATGGTAAAACACAAACGGCAATTGTCTCATATTTTGCACACAGACACAGTAATGCATACACAATGCCCGGGCCCAAGAGCTGACACTCTAGGACCCCAAAACACGGGTCAGGAGTAACCAAGTAGGCTTGACCTTTATTATAAGCCTAGTTCTCCCTTCCCCCACCACACCTCCCTACCTTAATAGGAGAGCTTTGAGGCAACCACCTCCTCTGGTGGTCCCACACACCCAGAGACTGTTGAGGTTTTTGGCTCACTAGGGATATCCTTTGGGGAGAGTCCACCAGCATGGCCATGCAGGCTGTCTTTCTGGTGTTGAGTAGCAAAGTCAATATCCTGCAATGCCAGAGTCCAGCACAGCACCTGGCCACTCTCCCCCAGAGCCTCTTGCTCATTAGTGGCATATGCCACTTCGCTGGGCAGCAGTTTTCTGCTCAGATGCACAATGGGCCGTTCACCCACCTCCTCGGCCCCCTGGCTGAGTCCACAGGCAGGAGACCAGACTACCAGACCCGAGTGTCGCTGTTGGGTCACGTCAGTCAAGGATTGGGTCACAGCGCTTTACAGGAGAACAGCCTTCCCGTAGTAA